>NC_057813.1:188553380-188582720 GCF_018294505.1 Triticum aestivum | reverse complement strand
CAGCGCGGCGCGGGAGGCCGGGCGCTTGGGCCCAGATCGGCCAAGGGGCAGGCCTGCGACGGGCCTCGGCGGGCTGCGGCGGGGGAGCCGGATCAGGCGACGTGGCGCTCCCCCGTTGGCTGGAGCGGCGGCGTGGGGACGGACGGACATGTCCGGGCACGGGATTTTTGTCCGGCGGCGCGGAGAGGAAGAAGGCTAGGGTTTCGGGAGAGATTCATCCGCGAATTTGGACGGGGAGGGCATATTTATAGATAGAGGGAGCTAGGTGAGTCCAAATGAGGTGCGGTTTTCACCCACATGATCGTGATCGAACGACCGAGAGCATGGAGGGGGTTAGGATGGGTTTGGGGCCACTTTGGAAGGGGTGTTGGGCTGCAAATAGAAGGGGGGTTTCAGGCTAGGCGGTTAACTGTTGGAGTATCAAACGGACTCCAAATGGCACGAAACTTGACAGGCGGTCTACCGGTGGTGTACCAAGGCCGCTTGGCAAGACTCGGTCCATTCCGAGAACGTTTAACACCCGCTCACAACAAGAGACAAAAGGGGAACGCCGGAGGGCATAGGAGTGCCGGATTGCAAAACAGACAACGGGGAAAATGCTCGGATGCATGAAACGAACACGTAGCAATGCAAAGCACATGATGACATGATAAAATGCAACACACAAGAAAATGACATGGCAACAACGGCGAATAACTGGCGGACACCTGGAGCATCGAATCCGGGGCGTTACATACGTGTTCCTCTGACTATGAGATTATGCAACTCCCGAATACCGGAGGAACACCTTGTGTGCTATCAAACATCACAACATAACTGGGTGATTATAAAGATGCTCTACAGGTGTCTCCGAAGGTGTTTGTTGGGTTGGCATAGATCAATATTAGGATTTGTCACTCCGTGTATCGGAGAGGTATCTCTGGGCCCTCTAGGTAATGCACATCATTATAAGCCTTGCAAGCAATGTGACTAATGAGTTGTTTGCAAGATGATGCATTACGAAACGAGTAAAGAGACTTGCCGGTAACGAGATTGAACTAGGTATGATGATACCGACGAACGAATCTCGGGCAAGTAACATACCGATGACAAAGGGAACAACGTATGTTGGTATGCGGTTTGATCGATAAAGATCTTCATAGAATATGTAGGAACCAATATGAGCATCCAGGTTCCGCTCTTGGTTATTGACCGGAGATGTGTCTCGGTCATGTCTATATAGTTCTCGAACCTGTAGGGTCCACACGCTTAACATTCAATGACGATTTATATTATGAGTTATGTGATTTGATGAACCGAAGTTTGTTCGGGGTCCCGGATGAGATCACTGACATGACGAGGAGTCTCGAAATGGTCAAGACATAAAGATTGATATATTGGAAGGTTATGTTTGGACACCGGAATGGTTTCAGAAAGGTTCAAACATTTTCCGGAGTACCGGGAGGTTACCGGAACCCGCTGGGGAGTTAATGGGCCTTCATGGGCCCTAGTGAAGAGAGGAGGCAGCGGCCAGGTGGAGGCGCCCCCCAAGCCCAAACAAAATTGGACTAGGGTTGGGGGGGCGGCCCCCTTTCCTTCTCCCCTCTTTCCCCTTCCCTCCTTCTCCTAGTTGGAATAGGACAGGGGGGCGAATCCTACTTGGACCGGGAGTCCAAGTAGGACTCCCCCCTTGGCGCGCCCCTCTAGGGACAGCCTCCTCTTACCCCCTCCTTTATATACGTGGGAGGGGGGCACCACAAAGACAGACCAAGTCTTCTCTTAGCCGTGTGCGGTGCCCCCCTCCACAGCTACACACCTTGGTCATATTGTCGTAGTGCTTAGGCGAAGCCCTGCGCCGGTAACTTCATCATCACCGTCGCCACGTCGTTATGCTGACGGAACTCTCCCTCGGCCTCAACTGGAGGTGATGTCAGCATGCTGAATGTGTGCTGAACACAGAGGTGACGTACGTTCGGTGCTTGGATCAGTTGGATCATGAAGACGTTCGACTACATCAACCGCATTACTAAACGCTTCCGCTTTCGGTCTACGAGGGTACGTGGACACACTCTCCCTGCTCGTTGCTATGCTTCTCCTAGATAGATCTTGCATCATCGTAGGATTTTTTTTTTGAAATACTACGTTCCCCAACAGTGGCATCCGAGCCAGGTCTATGTGTATATGTTATATGCACAAGTAGAACACAATGAGTTGTGGGCGATAATAGTCATACTGCTTACCAGCAATGTCTTACTTTGATTCGGCGGTATTGTTGGATGAAGCTACCCAGACCGACATTACATGACCACGTTCATGAGACTGGTTCTACCGACGTGCTTCGCACAAAGGTGGCTAGTGGGTGTCTATTTCTCCAACTTTAGTTTCTTTTGAATATCTTTCTCCAACTTTAGTTGAATCGAGTTTGACTACGCCTGGTCCTTGTTGAAGGTTAAAACAGCACACTTGATGAAAAATCGTTGTGGTTTTGATGTGTAGGTAAGAACGGTTCTTTCTTAGCCCGTAGCAGCCATGTAAAACTTGCAACAACAAAGTAGAGGACGTCTAACTTGTTTTTGCAGGGCATGTTGTGATGTGATATGGTCAAGACGTGATGAGATATAAATTGTTGTATGAGATGATCATGTTTTGTAGAAGTTATCGGGAACTGGCAGGAGCCTTAGGGTTGTCGCTTTATTGTATGAAATGCAATCGCCATGTAATAGCTTTACTTTATCACTAAGCGGTAGCGATAGTCGTAGAAGAAATAGTTGGCGAGACGACAACGATGCTATGATGGAGATCAAGGTGTCAAGCGGGTGACGATAGTGATCATGACTGTGCTTTGGAGATGGAGATCAAAGGCACAAGATGATGATGTCCATATCATATCACTTATTTTGATTGCATGTGATGTTTATCTATTATGCATCTTATTTTTCTTAGTACGGCGGTAGCATTATAAGATTATCTCTCACTAAATTTCAAGGTACAAGTGTTCTCCCTGAGTATGCACCATTGCTACAGTTCGTCATGCCGAGACACCTCGTGATGATCGGGTGTGATAAGCTCTACATTCACATACAATGGGTGCAAGCCAGTTTTGCACACGCAGAATACTCGGGTTAAACTTGACGAGCCTAGCATATGCAAATATGGCCTCGGAACACTGAGACCGAAAGGTCGA
Source organism: Triticum aestivum (assembly GCF_018294505.1). Classification (NCBI taxonomy): domain Eukaryota; kingdom Viridiplantae; phylum Streptophyta; class Magnoliopsida; order Poales; family Poaceae; genus Triticum; species Triticum aestivum. The sequence continues at coordinate 188,579,557 of NC_057813.1, read as the reverse complement.
GCGTGAATCATATAGTAGATATGATCAACATAGTGATGTTCACCATTGAAAGCTACTCCATCTCACGTGATGATCGGACATGGTTTAGTTGATATGGATCACGTGATCATTTAGATGAATAGAGAGATGTCTATCTAAGTGGGAGTTATTTAGTAATATGATTAATTAAACTTTAATCTATCATGAACTTAGTACCTGATAGTATTTTGCATGTCTATGTTGTTGTAGATCAATGGCCCATGCTACCGTTCCTTTGAATTTTAATGCGTTCCTAGAGAAAGCTAAGTTGAAAGATGATGGTAGCAACTACATGGACTGGGTCCGTAACTTGAGGATTATCCTCATTGCTGCATAAATAATTACGTCCTGGAAGCACCGCTAGCTGCAAGACCCGCTGCAGGAGCAACTCCGGACGTTATGAATGTCTGCCAGAGCAAAACTGATGACTACTCAATAGTTCAGTGTGCCATGCTTTACGGCTTAGAACTGGGACTTCAAGGATGTTTTGAACGTCATGGAGCATATGAGATGTTCTAGGAGTTAAAGTTAATATTTCAAGCAAATGCCTGTATTGAGAGATATGAAGTCTCCAATAAGTTATATAGCTGCAAGATAGAGGAGAATAGTTCTGTTAGTGAAAATATACTCAGGATGTCTGGGTACCACAACCACTTGACTCAACTAGGAGTTAATCTTCCTGATGATAGTGTCATTGACAGAGTTCTTCAATCACTGCCACACAAGCTACAAAAGCTTCATGATGAACTATAACATGCAAGGGATGGATAAGACAATTCCCGAGCTCTTCGCGATGCTAAAGGCTGCGGAGGTAGAAATCAAGAAGGAGCATCAAGTGTTGATGGTTAACAATACCACTAGTTTCAAGAAAAAGGGCAAAGGGAAGAAGGGGAACTTCAATAAGAACGGCAAGCAAGTTGCTGCTCAAGTGAAGAAGCCCAAGTTTGGACCTAAGCCTGAGACTGAGTGCTTCTAGTGCAAAGGGACTTGTCACTGGAAGTGGAACTACCCCAAGTATTTGGCGGATAAGAAGGATGGCAAAGTTAAAGGTATATTTGATATCAATGTTATTGATGTGTACCTTACTAATGCTCGTAGTAGCGCGTGGGTATTTGATACTGGTTCTGTTGCTCATATTTGCAACTCAAAACAGGGTCTACGAATTAAACGGAGATTGGCTAAGGACGAGGTGACGATCCGCATGGAAAATGGTTCCAAAGTCGATGTGATTGCCGTCGACACGCTACCTCTACATCTACCGTCGGGATTAGTTTTAGACCTGAATAATTGTTATTTGGTACCAGCGTTAAGCATGAACATTATATCTAGATCTTGTTATTTGGTACCAGCGAGACAGTTATTCATTTAAATCAGAGAATAATGGTTGTTCTATTTATATGAGTAATATCTTTTATGGTCATGCACCCTTGATGAGTGGTCTATTTTTGTTGAATCTCGATTGGGGTGATACACATATTCAAAATATTGAAGCCAAAAGATGCAAGATTAATAATGATAGTGGAACTTATTTGTGGCACTGCCGTCTAGGTCATAATGGTGTAAAGCGCATGAATAAACTCCATGTTGATGGGCTTTTGGAATCACTTGATTATGAATCACTTGATGCTTGCGAACCATGCCTCATGAGCAAGATGACTAAGACTCCGTTCTCCAGAACAATGGAGCGAGCAACAGACTTGTTGGAAATAATACATACTGATGTATGCGGTCTGATGAGTGTTGAGGCTCGCGGCGAGTATCATTATTTTCTAACCTTCATAGATGATTTGAGAAGATATGGGTATATCTACTCAATGAAACATAAGTCTGAAACATTTGAAAAGTTCAAAGAATTTTAGATTGAAGTGGAAAATCATTGTAACAAGAAAATAAAGTTTCTACAACCTGATCGTGGAGGTGAATCTTTGAGTTATGAGTTTGGTCTTCATTTGAAACAATGCAGAATAGTTTCTCAATTCACGCCACCTGGAACACCACAGCGTAATGGTGTGTCGGAACATTGTAAACGTACTTTATTAGATATGTTGCGATCTATGATGTCTCTTACCGATTTACCACTATCGTTTTGGGGTTATGCTTTAGAGATGGTTGCATTCATGTTAAATAGGGCACCATCTAAATCCATTGAGACGACACCATATGAACTGTGGTTTGGCAAGAAACCCAAGTTGTCGTTTCTTAAAGTCTGGGGCTGCGATGCTTATGTGAAAAAACTTCAACCTGATAAGCTAGAACCCAAATCGGAGAAATGTGTCTTCATAGGATACCCAAAGGAGACTGTTGGGTAAACCTTCTATCGCAGATCCGAAGGCAAGATATTCATTGCTAAGACTGGATCCTTTCTAGAGAAGGAGTTTCTCTCGAAAGAAGTGAGTGGGAGAAAAGTAGAACTTGATGAGGTAATTGTACCTCTCCCGAATTAGAAAGTAGTTCATCACAGAAATCAGTTCCAGTGATTCCTACACCAATTAGTGAGGAAGTTAATGATGATGATCATGAAACTTCAGATCAAGTTACTACCAAACCTGATAGGTCAACCGGAGTACGTTCCGCACCAGAGTGGTACGGTAATCCTGTTCTGGACGTCATGTTACTAGACCATGATGAACCTATGAACTATGAGGAAGCGATGATGAGCACAGATTCCGCGAAATGGCTTGAGGCCATGAAATCTGAGATGGGATCCATGTATGAGAACAAAGTGTGGACTTTGGTTGACTTGCCCGATGATCGGCAAGCCATCGAGAATAAATGGATTTTCAAGAAGAAGACTGATGCTAACGGTAATGTTACTGTCTACAAAGCTTGACTTGTTGTGAAAGGTCTTCGACAAGTTCAAGGAGTTGACTACGATGAGACCTTCTCACCCGTAGTGATGCTTAAGTCTATCTGAATCATGTTAGCAATTGCCTCATTTTATGATTATGAAATTTGGCAAATGGATGTAAAAACTGCATTCCTTAGTGGATTTCTTAAAGAAGAGTTGTATATGATGCAACCAGAAGGTTTTGTCGATCCTAAAGGTGCTAACAAAGTGTGCAAGCTCGAGCGATCCATTTGTGGACTGATGCAAGCCTCTCGGAGTTGGAAGATACGCTTTGATAGTGTGATCAAAGCATATGGTTTTATACAGACTTTTGGAGAAGCCTGTATTTACAAGAAAGTGAGTGGGAGCTCTGTAGCATTTCTAATATTATATGTGGATGACATATTATTGATTGGAAATCATATAGAATTTCTGGATTACATAAAACGATACTTGAACAAGAATTTTTCAATGAAAGACCTCGATGAAGCTGCTTATATATTGGGCATCAAGATCTATAGAGATAGATCAAGACGCTTAATTGGACTTTCACAAAGCACATACCTTGATAAAATTTTGAAGAAGTTCAAAATGGATCAGTCAAAGAAAGGATTCTTGCCTGTGTTACAAGGTGTGAATTTGAGTGAGACTCAATGCCCGACCACTTCAGAAGATAGAGAGAAAATAAAAGTCATTCCCTATGCTTCAGCCATAGGTTCTATCATGTATGTAATGATGTGTACCAGACCTGATGTGTGCCTTGCTATAAGTATAGTAGGGAGGTACCAAAGTAATCCAGGAGTGGATCACTGGACAGTAGTCAAGAACATCATAAAATACCTGAAAAGGACTAAGGATATGTTTCTTGTTTATGGAGGTGACAAAGAGCTCATCATAAATGGTTACGTCGATGCAAGATTTGACGCTGATCGGATGACTCTAAGTCGCAAACCAGATACATATTTATATTGAATGGTGGAGCTGTCAGTTGGTGCAGTTCCAAGCAGAGCATCGTGGCGGGATCTACGTGTGAAGCAAAGTACATAGCTACTTCAGAAGCAGCAAATGAAGGAGTCTAGATGAAGGAGTTCATATCCGATCTAGGTGTTATACCTAGTGCATCAGGTCCAATGAAAATCTTTTGTGACAATACTGGAGCAATTGCCTTGGAGAAGGAATCCAGATTTCACAAGAGAACTAAGCACATCAAGAGATGCTTCAATTCCATCCGCGATCTAGTCAAGGAGGGAGACATAGAAATTTGCAAAATACATACGGATCTGAATGTTGCAGACCCGTTGACTAAGCCTCCCTCACGAGCAAAACATGATCAACACCCAGAATCCATGGGTGTTAGAATCATTACTATGTAATCTAGATTATTGACTCTAGTGCAAGTGGGAGACTGAAGGAAATATGCCCTAGAGGCAATAATAATTTGTTATTTATATTTCCTTATATCATGATAAATGTTTATTATTCATGCTAGAATTGTATTAACCATAAACTTAGTACATGTGTGAATACATAGACAAACAGAGTGTCCCTAGTATGCCTCTACTTGACTAGCTCGTTAATCACAGATGGTTGAGTTTCCTAGCCACAGACATGTGTTGTCATTTGATGAACAGGATCACATCATTAGAGAATGATGTGATGGACATGACCCATCCGTTAGCTTAGCATAATGTAAGTGCATCTAGTGCCCCTTAGTGATTTTGGTGTATTGAAGACTTATAGGTTAAGGTACTAATGCGTTTGTGAGTGTACACAGGTCTATAAGTCTATGAGGAGTTTGATATTTACAGAGAAAGTCGACCCCTAAAAATGAAGTTCTTCAACTGAAGACTTTGATATTCTGAAGACTTTCTGAAGACTTTGAAAGTGAAGAAATTGGTGTGACCTTGAAGACTTGGTATTCATTTGTGGAACATGAAGCGTGAAGACTTTTGTTTTCGTAGTTTCATTTTCTCTTTCTTGAGTCATAGGAAACACCGTACTGTTAAAGGGGGTCGAGGAAATACTAAGGAAAAATTTCCATGTGATGCTCAACTCAAAATCCTACACCTACCAATCCCTTCGAGTGAAGCCTTTGGAAATCTCATACAGTTCAGTCACTTTCTTCAGTGACAGAGACGAAGTTCTTCTGGTCGCTGATGAATTTACTCTGACTGAGGAGTTAGGAATTCGTCAGTGCGGATTACCTACATAGTGAGGAACATGATAGCCCTGAGGAATTTGAGAGTCAAATTTCCGACCGTTGCTGTGCTGCGTGCCAGCTGTCCCAAAATATCTTATCCACCTAACGATCATATCATTGAAGGGCATTTATGTCTTATCATGTCGGGCTGCTCCCCAGGCTATAAATAACCGCCCCCTACAACCACTAGCTGGTTGGCTGCTCCGAGAGAACTAGACACTTGTCATTTGAGAGCAACCCATCCTCCGAGGACTTTGAGCGAAAATCATTGAGTGAGGAAAATCCAAAACCAAACCCCTACAAACCCAAAGTGATTGAGCATCACTAAAGAAATTGATCCTGCGTGGATCCGACGCTTGTTACCTTTGAAGACTGTGCTTCTTCTAGACGGTTAGGCGTCAAGGTCTAGAGCATCCAAGAGGAATTGTGGATCGCCAAGTGACCAAGTCTGTGAAGGTTTGGAAGTCGCTTGAAGACTTACCACGCGGTCTGTGTGACCTTAGTTCAAGGAGAATACGGTGAGGACTGGGTGTCCTGAGCTGCGTGCTCAGTGACTGGGTGTCCGGGACTGTGTGTCCTCGAGTTTAAATACTCAGCCGCTCCAACCAGATGTACAACTGAGTCAGCAGTTGGAACTGGTCTACCAAATCATTGTCTTCACCAACCTAACTGGTTCTATTTCCTCAACCCTTTCATTTCCTCATTACTGTGTTGAGTGTTTGTTCATATCTGTGTTTGAAGACTTTGACTTAAGACTTTCTCAATTTCCTCAGTTCAATTTCTTCAGTCTGTTTGTCTTCATCTTGTGTTATCCTGTGATTACGCTTTCTGTACTCTGTGCTTGTCTTCATTTCATCATGATGACCATGCTTGTATTCTGTTATGCTTACTTCTGAGTACTTATTCCGCTGCTAACAGTTCTTCGCTAAGGAATTTCCTCACCGGCAAATTCCTCAGTGAAGAATTCATAAAAATCGCCTATTCACCCCCCCTTTAGTCGACATAACGCACTTTCAATTGGTATCAGAGCAAGGTACTCCCTTGTTCTGTGTGATTTTGGTTTAACCACCTGGAGTTTTAGTTATGTCGACCGCAGGTATGATCAAGGTCTCCGCTGGGTGTCCTACCTTCGATGGCACGGACTACCCCTACTGGAAGAATAAGATGCGAATGCATCTTGAAGCAATTGACAACGATCTCTGGTACGTTGTGGAAAATGGTGTTCCCTCAGTCACACCTTCTCTGAATGCTGCTGATGTGAAGAGATTCAAGCAACTCGACTCTCAAGCGAAGAATATCATATGTGGTCATCTGAGTAAAGGACAATATGGAAGAGTGAGTGCTTTGGAAACTGCTAAGCTTATCTGGGATAGGCTGTCCAAAGTGAATGAAGGAGTCTCAACTCAGCGTGACTCTCGAGTTGATGTTCTTCGGAATCTCTTCAACCGCTTCAAAAGACTCGACAATGAAAATGTCCAACAAACCTTTGATCGCCTCACTGACATATCAAATGAACTTCAAGCCCTCGGTGCCACTGACATCACTGACCATGAGGTGGTGAAGAAACTATTGAGATCACTTGATTCCTCATTTGATACTCTAGGTCTGATGATACAAGAACGGGCTGACTACAAGTCTCTTGATCCTGCCGATATCCTCGAAAGGCTAAATACTCACGAGTTTCAGCTTGCTGAAAAGAGAGATCTCTATGGTTCGAGCTATGGCAAACCACGTGCCCTGAAGGCCAAGGTTGTGTCTGAGTCTGAATGTGAGGATTCTGGTAGTAGCCTTGGTGATCCTGAAGAATTGAGCCAGGAGCTAGCACTGCTCGTGAAGAAATTCCAGAAGTTCTCAAGACGTGGTCGCTTTGGAAAATCCTCAAGAAGCAGTGATTCCTCATCAAATGACTATAAGAAAAGGTTGTGCCACAAATGCAAGAAACCTGGTCATTATATTCAAGATTGTCCTCAGTGGGAAAAGGAATTGAAGAAGAAGAAATACAAGGATTATAGTTCTGATGATGCGAAGAAGAAGAAGAAATCGTCAAAATCTTCATCATCAAAATCCTCGAAGTCTTCATGTCACAAGAAGAGCACCTCCAAGAAGGCTCGGGCATTCATTGGCAAGGAAATGGACTCTGAAGCTGAATCTGACGAACATGAGGAAGAGGAGGAGTCTGAAGAATCCGAATCTGGTGTGGCAAGTCTGGCCTTCGCTACTGCTTTCGTTAGCAAGTCCATCTTCAACACTGAAGAAACTGACTCCACCGACAAGCCTGATGAAGATAATGATGACTACGCTCCCACCTATTGCTTCATGGCAAAAGGTGCAAAGGTACTCAAATACACCTCCTCTGAATCTAGTGAAAATGAATCTGATGAGGATCTCAACCCTAGCTACTCTAAACTTGCTAAGATTGCTGTAAAACAACAAAGGGCTCTTGAAAAGGTTCAAAACATGCTAGACAAAAGTGATGATATGTTGGGTGAAGAAATGGATTGCACTAAAGCCCTGACTGAAAATCTTCAGAGACATCAGTCTAGGTTTGTCAGCCTTCAAGGTCATCATAACACTCTCTTGTCCGATCATGAGAAACTTTCTTATGAATTTCTTCAAAGAAAGCAAGATCTTGAGAAGCTAAGAGTGAGTTATGATGATCTTCTCAAGGAGCGCGATTCATTACTAGCTCAACAAATCAGCGCTTCTCAGGAAGAATTTGTTCCTCCATGCTTAAAGTGCATTGAACGTGAATCTGCTAATTCTTCACCTGAATGTTCAAATGCTTCAACTGTTACAAATTCTTCACCTGCCTCTGCTATCACTAATTCCTCATCTGAGGACATTGCTAGTATCACTAACGATGCAGGGCTGAAGGAATTGTACATGACAGGCATGTACAAAAGCCTCAAAGGGCATCAAATTCTTTGTGATGTGCTCAAAAAGTAGATCCTCAACAGAAACCCTAGGAAAGAGGGTATTTCCTTTGAGAGGAAACTCAATGCTGATGGAACATATTGGAAGCCTGAGCAGTACTCCAAAACCTCATGGGTTGCTGTAAAGGGACCTCCAGTTGATTCATCTAACTTATCTGGCTTTACATGTGAATCTTCTCATTCTTCTGATGAGTCATTTGACTCCAACTATAAACTGTTCAAAAATCAGAATGGTGAAGTATTTGCTAGATATGTTGGCACTAACTGCAGGAATGGTTCCCCTATGAACAAAATTTGGGTTCCCAAAAGTTATGTTAAAAGTCTTTAGGTGAATGTCCTCATGACACCACCTGTGAAGAACAGAAACCTCAGGTCCAATTCTTCATATGGACCTAATTCTTCATATGGATCAAATTCCTCAAATGGATCAAAGTCCTCATATGATCATCATTGTGCTAACCCCTCTGTTTCGCAGGGTAGAGCTAAGGGCTATGAATATGCGCATTATTCTTGAAATCATTATGTTCATAAGTCCTCGAAGAATTTCTCTGCTTATTCATATGCTTACCCTAACCCCTCTTATGTGAAACGAAATGGTTTGGCTTCTTTGCCACCATTCTCGTATGGTGATCGCAGAGTGATGAACTCTTTGCCACCCCTTCAGATGTGGGTGGTGAAGAAAAAGAACTAATCTCTTCTGCAGGGTCAGGTCTCCAGATGTGCCTTAACGTCTGAAGAATTTGCTGGGGACCTGACAAAATTGCCTGAAAGGACGCAGGCGAATCATGATGAAATAAACTTTCACACGTCCTCCTACTGCTATATCTATCTACTGCTTGATGAAATTCATCTGATGAACTTGATATCATATTCTTCATCGATGAAGCATATGAGATTGTAAGTTACACTAATTCATCTGCAGGATGATCAACCCAAAGCCTCTGAATGGGTCCTCGATAGTGGATGTACAAATCACATGACTGGTGACAAATCACATGACTGGTACAAATCGATAGTGGATGTACAAATCATAATGGATGCTCCCTTATCACCGTCACATCTGAAGCACATCATCTTTGCTGACAAAGGCGAAAGTCAGGTAATGGGTCTTGGTAAGGTTGCGATCTCTAAGGATAAACACATGGACAAAGTCATGCTTGTTGAGTCCTTAGGATACAACCTCATGTCAGTCTCAATGCTTTGTGATCTTGATATGGTTGTTGTCTTTGGCAAGTATCGCTGTGTTGTGATTATGGAAGCTGACAATTCCAAAGTCTTCGAAGGCTTTAGGAGAGGAGATTTGTATATTGTTGATTTCTCTACAGGACCACAACCAGTCGTGTGTCTACTTGCAAAAGCTTCAGAAGGCTGGCTATGGCATCGACGACTTGATCACGCAGGCATGAGGAATTTGCACACACTTGCGAAGAAGAAGCATGTCATTGGCATTGAGAATGTAAAATTCCTCAAGGATCACTTATGCGGTGCTTGTGAAGCTGGAAAAATGACCAAGGCCAAGCATCCAGCGAAGACTATCATGACCACTACTCGTCCATTTGAATTGCTTCACATGGATCTCTTTGGTCCTAATCATTATTGTGCTGTTTCAAATGATGCATCTCTATATGGCTTTGTTATTGTTGATGACTATTCTCGTTACACATGGGTACACATTGTCACTTACAAACATGAAGTGCGGGAAATCTTCAAACGATTTTCCTCGAGGGCTTCAACCAACTTTGGTGTGAAGATCAAGCACATCAGAACTGACAATGGAACTGAGTTCAAGAATTCCGGTCTTGATGACTATCTTGATGAACTTGGTATTACTCATGAGTTATCTCCTCCCTATACTCCTCAGCAAAATGGTGTCGTGGAGCACAAGAATAGAACCCTCGCTGAAATGGCTCGCACTATGCTTGATGAATACAAAACGCCTCGTCGTTTTTGGGTCGATGCAATTGATACTGCGTGCCACATCATCAACAGAGTATATCTTCACAAATTCTTCAAGAAGACTGCCTATGAACTCTTCACTAACAAGAAACCCAATGTGAGTTATTTCAAAGTCTTCGGTGCTAAATGTTGGATTAGAGATCCTCACCACAATTCTAAATTTGCACCAAAAGCACATGAAGGTTTTATGCTTGGTTACGGAAAGGACTCGCACACCTACAGGGTCTTCAACAACGTTCTTCACAAGGTTGTTGAAACTGTAGATGTGTGGTTCGATGAAACTAATGGCTCGCAAAGAGAGCACCTACCTTCTGTGTTAGATGAACCAGCACCTGAGGATTCTATCAAGTTCAAGGCAACTGAGGATGTCATTCCTACTGAAGAATTTGCTGATGAAGTCATTCCAGTTCATGAAGAACATCAAGCTGATACACCTGAAGAAAATGCTGAAGAAAATGGTGCTGAAGAAAATGCTGACCAAACTCCTCAGCGACAACCAGCTCATCCTCGCGTAGCAAAAGAAGTGCAAGTGGAGAAGATCATCGATGACATTAGAGCTCAAGGCTACACACAGGTTGAAGGAATTGATTTCGATGAAACTTTTGCACCTGTTGCTAGACTTGAGGCTATTCGCATATTACTTGCCTATGCTAACCATCATGATATCATCTTATATCAAATGGATGTGAAAAGTGCATTCCTCAATGGTAAGCTTGAGGAAGAAGTATATGTTGCTCAACCCCCAGGTTTTGAAGATCCAAAGAATCCTGACAAAGTCTTCAGACTTAATAAGGCCCTCTATGGCCTCAAGCAAGCCCCTCGGGCGTGGTATGATTCATTGAAGGAATTCTTCATGAAGAATGGCTTCACACCCGGTTCACTCGACCCTACTCTCTTTACTAAATCATATGATGGTGAACTGTTTGTGTGCCAAATGTATGTTGATGATATTATCTTTGGCTGTACTGACCAACGTTATAGTGATGAATTTGCCTATATGATGAGTGAAGAATATCAAATGTCTATGATGGGAGAGTTGAAATTTTTCTTAGGTCTTCAAATTCGTCAACAGTGCAATGGAATTTCATATCTCAGGAGAAATACCTCAAAGATGTACTGAGGAAATTCGGCATGCAAGATTGCAAAGGCGTCAAAATTCCTATGCCCACAAATGGCCATCTATGCACTGATGAAAATGGTATTGACTTCGATCACAAGGTATACCGCTCCATGATTGGTTCTTTACTGTACTTATGTGCATCTAGGCCAGATATAATGCTTAGTGTTTGCATGTGTGCCCGATTTCAAGCTGCACCGAAGGAATCACACCATAAGGCTGTGAAGCATATTCTTCGATATCTAGCCCACACACCAACACTAGGATTATGGTACCCCAAGGGCTCTGCTTTTGATCTCATTGGATATTCTGACTCTGACTATGCTGGTGATCGTGTGGACCGCAAGTCAACTTCTGGCACTTGTCATTTCCTCGGACGATCTTTGGTCTGTTGGTCCTCGAAGAAACAGAACTGTGTATCACTGTCCACTGCGGAAGCTGAATACATTGCTGCTGGCTCTTGCTGTGCTCAACTGCTTTGGATGAAGCAAACACTCAAGGACTATGGCGTAAACGTGAAGAATGTGCCTCTCCTCTGCGACAATGAGAGTGCCATCAAGATTGCTCACAACCCAGTTCAGCACTCGAAGACAAAACACATTCAGATTTGTCATCATTTTCTTCGTGATCATGTGTTGAAGGGTGACATCTCCATCGAGCACGTGAAGACTGAAGAACAGCTAGCCAATATCTTCACTAAGCCCTTGGATGAGAAGAGATTTAGCAAGTTGCGGTGTGAGCTAAATATCTTAGAATCTTCGAATGTTCTTTGAATAGGACACACATCCTAACACTTGTGCAAAATTGATGACTTAAATGCGCAACACATGAAGGAACGTTTTTCTTCAATCAATGAAGAATAACACTCTAAGTGTGAAGAAATTAATGAAGAATTTGATTCTCAGAACCCTACGACAATTGTACGCGGTGTCTGAAATCATCATTCTTATACGGTGGGTCACGCCACCACAAAAAGTTGAAAATCTTCAATTTGAGTTTTTCCTCAGTTTTGAAATTCTTCAGTTTTTCAAATTCTTCAACTTTTCAAAATCTTCACTGCTTTCTTCGTTTTTCTTCATTGGCTATATATATATATGAGTTTATGTCCTCTACAGCATTCACTTATAGCTATTACTTCAAGTCGTTTTTTTTGCTAAGTGAATGTGATCGGACCCTTCCCCCTCTATGCTATACTCAACCCAATCTATTCACAAATTCTTCATGTGCGTTCTACTTGAAACTCGTTCAAAATCTTCATTGTGTCCTTCTCAGCTGAAGAAATTGTGAACGAAACTTTAAAACAAATCTTATCCAAATTTTCGGTTTTGCCGCTCAAACCGTTCTGCATCCCACGATGCATTATTTTACTCACCCACGATCGTACACGATCTCCACTACACAGTCCGTGGGTGACACATGTCGTGAGAAGGAGAATGGTCAGGGGCACGTTGGTCCTAAATCTTCGGGCAAACAGTTATTCACTGCCTCTATAAATACCCCTCTCTCCATCCTCACTTCCTTTACTCCGCTCGACCTCTCTCTCCCGCTCGAGCTCCTCAAACCCTAGCGCCTCCGCTACTCCATCGTCGCCGGTGAGGAAGAGCTTCGCTGCCTCGACCTCGTCGCCGTCGTACTCACACCGACCGCGGAAATCTTCACTCGCCGCCGTAGCTGTCTTCCTCTGCCAAGTTAGGGCGTGGAAGATCTAACCTGACGAGCTTCACATCTGTACTTCTCAGTTCGTCGTGTTCTTCACTTCGGGTAATTAAAAGTTACTTTTATTACTCACTTTGATTCTCAAACTTTCCTGAAAATCTTCAAAGGCGTTTATTCTTCAAATCTTCACACATATGAACACCACACATCATATGCTCTTGATTCGTTTCTCTAAGCAATGACTTTCCTCAAGATTCCTCAATTGTGTGGATCCTCGATCTATACAACTCTGGAACCTAAGACAAAGATCGCTTAGTGAAATTCTTCAAGGCTCATCTGGTCAAATTCCTCAAACTTGTTCTTTTTGAAAAATCTTCTCAGAACGCATATGACCTCTCCAAATTCCTCGCACCTGTACTCTGTTCACAGGTACTCATGTCTGCTGCTGAATCACTAGGTTCTCATCAACTTAAATCATTTGCAGCGTTCCTCGAAGAAAAACTGCATACTTCTTCAGAGAACTCGATTGTTCAAATTCCTCAGCTGAAGAATATGGCAGACGGTAAGAACCCACAGAAAGGAGGAAAGAAACCTGAGGTTATGACTGCATTTGAAATCCCTGAGGAAATTTATGCGGACTATTGCACACCTGATGAAGCAAAATTTGGCAAAGAAAACAAAAATCAGCGCAAGGTGCGCATTCAGAAGATTGAACGGAGATGGGAAAGGGAATGGAGGGAATATAGATATGTGACTCCAAAGTACATGAAGAAATTCGCCCTCAATCCTCCATGCCCAAGAGCTCCATTGGCACCTGGCCAAGTAGCTGATCCCACAAGCATCAAACGTGGTGAGGACTTTCTTGAAGAATGGGCTAAGCGCCAAGCTAAATTGGCAAGACAAGCCAAGGAGGCAGTGAAGAAATTCAATTAGGATTCTGCCACTGCTACTGCTACTGAGGCCTCGGTCAAAGCGAGGAAATCCATGCCAAAGAAGCCTGCTCATAAGCCAAGTGCTTCACCAACAGTGCCCTCACAGCCAAGTTCCTCAGCAGCACCCCCACAGCAAATTCCTCACACTGCTACAGCTCCAGCAAAGTCCACAGCAGTTCCGACAAAGTCCTCAGCTCCTGTGCATCTGGCTACATGTAAAAGGACTGCAGGCTTCTTTGCCTCTGGTGTCTCAGCAAGTTCTTCAGCTGCACCAAAGTCTTCATCTAGCGCGACTCTACTGAAGACTAAAGCCACAGCTGGACGAGGTCCTCGGCCAAGTCCAAAGAAGAAACAGGTCGCATTCCACGTGCCTTCTGATGATGAAGCTTCTGATGAAGAACTTGCAGAAATCATCAGAGACAGACAGGTGAAGGCCGCTAGAGCCAAAGGCACAAATGTGCCACTACTTTTGGATCCAAAGGCGATTCTTGAGTACATTGATCTCTGGCACAAGGATCCAAATACTCCTATGCCTGATTTCAATTTGACTCCTGGTCAAAGTCACATGCTGACCCATTTCATCACTGAAGAGAAATGGAAATTTGAGAAGGCCAGGCAGATCAAGAAGGCTCAGTTCAGAAAGGAGAAGTTCCTGAAGAAAAACGTTGTCCGAATGACACCTGAGGAACTTCTCAAGGTCCAGACTGAAATTCAAGACCTCAGCAAAAACTTTGATGCCTACTATGCTGATTGGCAAGGAGCGAAAGTCAGATTCGTCAACCTGACGAAGAAATTCACAAATGTTGCTGCCCCAACGCAACATGAAATTCCTCAGGCTGGAGCCTCAGCTCAGCCGACTGAAGAACATGCCAGCACCGCTGATGAAATTCAGGCTGCTGATGAAAATGCCAGTTCCAGGGCTGATGATCCCATTCCAGCCGCTGAAGAAATTGCCAGGGCATCCACTAGCGGTGCGCCTGAAGAAACTGAACAAGTCAGGGCAACTGCACCAGTTGCGCCTGAAGAAATTCATCCAGATTCCTCAGCTCCTCCTGCGCCAACACCAACTCCAATTCTTCCATCTGCTTCTGATGAGAAGAAGACCAAGGCTGTAGAGCGATCTGCAGTGAAGAAAAGGAAGGCATCAGCTGCGTCAGACTCTTCGGCTGCGAAGAAAATGAAGCCAATGACCAGCTCACTCAAAAATCCCATTGATGCTGTTCAAATTTCCTCCATGCCATCAAAGGACCTTGTTCCTTATGGAGAAGACTATGAGATCCCAAGCGGATCTGCTGAAGAAAATCATTCTGCTGCTTCGTCAGAGCAGATTGATGAAGAAATTGAAGTGGAAGCAATCCCTTCAACCCCAATCATTTCCTCGCCTATGCCTCAGTTCACAGCTGAAGAGGCCGGTGTTGAGGAACTTGATGAAGATGTGGATATTGGAAGCACAACGCCAGTGATGAACGATGACTTTTGGGAAAGTCAGCATCCCAATACTCCTGTCTTCACCCCACTCCAACAGATACCTTAGTCCCCTGCACCAACAGTTCAAATGGGCTCTGAAGAAACTCAACCCACTCTCTCTGTGCATGAAGAAATTACAGCCACTAGTGCTGATGAACCTGCTGCTGCTGATCCTCAGACTGCACCTATTGAGGAACAAGAAATTCCTCAGCCTGAAGAACCTGAACTCGCGATTCCTGAGGTGGTGATGCAACTCACTGACACCCCTCTGCCAAAGCAAAAGAATCCGTTCTCATGCAAACAAAAGTTCAAGGCTGAAGATTTCTTTGCTGGGCACGTATTCTTCACTGACTATAATCCATATGATTCTGCTCGCATAAGGAAGAGGCGTTTCTGGACTGCCAGCCAAGCCAATTTCTATTCCTTAGTGCTATTCAACAAAGACAAAGTCTTCGATCATGCACATATTCCTCATGTGGACATGGAGTCTCTGCCCGGCTTTGAGCCAGTCCTCAGTGTTCTTCACGACGCAGGACTTCTGAATTTCTGCACTGATATCTGTGACTAGAATGAAGAACTCATTCTTCAATTCTATGCAACTCTACACATCACGGAGATGCTGAAGACGTGAACTCATGGGTATTAGACTGGATGTCTGAAAATACTCACTATAAGGCACTAGCAACTGAATTGCTTCGTGCTCTACCACTCAGCCCTCCACTTGATGGTGCTCATTGTATCTACAATGAACCAGAACTTTCAAATCACTATATGCAAGTGCTGATGAAGCCTATAAAGCCCAGGCAGGCCCCAAAAACCAAATTTGTCGTCAAGGAATTACTCTATGTGCCTCGGACTGTCTATCGAATTCTGACAAAGACAATGAGTCCTATCAAAGGCCACGACTCAAATGATGAAGAAGTCGTTGGCATCATGAAGAATATGCTTTTCAACATCATTCATGGCGTTCCCGTCAACTTCCATGATTTCTTCATGAGGACTCTGGCCAATATTGCTATGTCACCATTCGAGCTAAAGCCCTATGCTCCTTGGATTATGATATTCATCAGGGCAAGGTCTTCACTGAATTACAAAGCTGACACTCTGAAGCACGGTAGCTACTTGCCTCCCATTGAAGTCCTCAAACGGACAGTTTCATCAGCCGATGATAAAGGCAAGGGCGCTGTTGTGATTGATGAAGGCATTCGTCCATTGGATGGTCAATTTCACAAACCTGCATCTTACTCTACCAATGACGGTTCTGCCACACATGACTCTGCCGCAAATACCTCAGCCAAGCAAAGTCCTCAAGCCACAGCACCCAGGGTGATGACTGACCGTGAGTTACTCCTCAGTCTTCATCAGAAGGTTGATCGCAATCACAAATGGGTAAAGCATCAGTTTGGTGCACTTCTTCACAATATGACCTCAACACACAATGCAGTGAAGAAGAACCAATACTACCTTCATGAAACCTTCAACCGCACCTGGGCTGTCTTCACTCATGTCTATAGCGCTGAAGAACTGGAGACTATGGGTCTCAAGGAAGAATTTGACTGGTCTGCACCTCCTCCGAAGAAATTCAAGAAGGTCAAAATTCCTCCACTGGTGGCCAGCTCTTATTCTTCATCGCGTGACACTGATGAGTATGAAGATTTGGACGACACTGCGGCAGGCCCTGCTACAACAAACAACCCCGACAACGCTGGCGCTCTTCCATCAACTTGAAATTCTTCAGGGGCGTTAGTCCTTAGTTTCAATCCTTTTGGTCATTTGATGACAAAGGGGGAGAAATCTAAGTTAGTCTTCAAGCGGGTCTATATTAAGGGCATTTTTTTAAGTTACAACTCTCGTTCTTCTGAAACTTTTATTTGGATCGAGTTGTAATCTTAAACCCGATGGTGCGCTGATACTTTTGTTGCATTATGTTTTGCATGCCTATTCCTCGTTAATGACATTGCACACATGCTGAATCATATCAGGCACCATATTTCATCATGCATTTCAAATTCTTCATATTATATACCCAATGCGTGTATGAATTACAAGATATAGGGGGAGATATCCATGATTCAACTCTTCAATTGTGCATTGCCTCAAAAGAAAATTCCTCACTATGCACATCTTCAGGGGGAGTTCTTCTATATCTTGTAATCAAATTCCTCAATATCCGTGTATACACTTCATATGTTTATCCCCGTTGAAAACTTAACCTATGTTGTCATCAATCACCAAAAAGGGGGAGATTGTAAGTGCATCTAGTGCCCCTTAGTGATTTTGGTGTATTGAAGACTTATAGGTTAAGGGACTAATGCGTTTGTGAGTGTACACAGGTCTATAAGTCTATGAGGAGTTTGATATTTGCAGAGAAAGTTGACCCCTAAAAATGAAGTTCTTCAACTGAATACTTTGATATTCTGAAGACTTTCTGAAGACTTTGAAAGTGAAGAAATTGGTGTGACCTTGAAGACTTGGTATTCATTTGTGGAACATGAAGCGTGATGACTTTTGTTTTCGTAGTTTCATTTTCTCTTTCTTGAGTCATAGGAAACACCGTACTGTTAAAGGGGGTCGAGGAAATACTAAGGAAAAATTTCCATGTGATGCTCAACTCAAAATCCTACACCTACCAATCCCTTCCAGTGAAGCCTTTGGAAATCTCATATAGTTCAGTCACTTTCTTCAGTGACAGAGACGAAGTTCTTCTGGTCGCTGATGAATTTGCTCTGACTGAGGAGTTAGGAATTCGTCAGTGCGAATTACCTACATAGTGAGGAACATGATAGCCCTGAGGAATTTGAGAGTCAAATTTCCGACCGTTGCTGTGCTGCGCGCCAGCTGTCCCAAAATATCTTATCCACCTAATGGTCATATCATTGAAGGGCATTTATGTCTTATCATGTCGGGCTGCTCCCCAGGCTATAAATAGCCGCCCCCCTACAACCACTAGCTGGTTGGCTGCTCCGAGAGAACTAGACACTTGTCATTTGAGAGCAACCCATCCTCCGAGGACTTTGAGCGAAAATCATTGAGTGAGGAAAATCCAAAACCAAACCCCTACAAACCCAAAGTGATTGAGCATCACTAAAGAAATTGATCCTGCGTGGATCCGACGCTTGTTACCTTTGAAGACTGTGCTTCTTCCAGACGGTTAGGCGTCAAGGTCTAGAGCATCCAAGAGGAATTGTGGATCGCTGAGTGACCAAGTCTGTGAAGGTTTGGAAGTCGCCTGAAGACTTACCATGAGTGATTGGACGAGGTCTGTGTGACCTTAGTTCAAGGAGAATACGGTGAGGACTGGGTGTCCTGAGCTGCGTGCTCAGCGACTGGGTGTCCGGGACTGTGTGTCCTCGAGTTTAAATACTCAGCCGCTCCAACCAGACGTACAACTGAGACAGCAGTTGGAACTGGTCTACCAAATCATTGTCTTCACCAACCTAACTGGTTCTATTTCCTCAACCCTTTCATTTCCTCATTACTGTGTTGAGTGTTTGTTCATATCTGTGTTTGAATACTTTGACTTAAGACTTTCTCAATTTCCTGAGTTCAATTTCTTCAGTCTATTTGTCTTCATCTTGTGTTATCCTGTGATTACGCTTTCTGTACTCTGTGCTTGTCTTCATTTCATCATGATGACCATGCTTGTATTCTGTTATGCTTACTTCTGAGTACTTATTCCGCTGCTAACAGTTCTTCGCTAAGGAATTTCCTCACCGTCGAATTCCTCAGTGAAGAATTCATAAAAATCGCCTATTCACCCCCCCTCTAGTCGACATAATGCACTTTCACATAATGATCATTTAGTTTTATTGCTATTGCTTTCTTCATGACTTATTCATGTTCCTCTGACTATGAGATTATGCAACTCCCGAATACCGGAGGAACACCTTGTGTGCTATCAAACGTCACAACATAATTGGGTGATTATAAAGATGCTCTACAGGTGTCTCCGAAGGTGTTTGTTGGGTTCGCATAGATCAAGATTAGGATTTGTCACTCCATGTATCGAAGAGGTATCTCTGGGCCCTCTCGGTAATGCACATCACTATAAGCCTTGCAAGCAATGTAACTAATGAGTTAGTTGCGAGATGATTGTCGGTGTACAAAAGTAGGGGCTCTGCTTTTGACCCCATTTACTTGTGCACAGGCAGTCAGAGCCACCCGCCACGGCCACGCATAACAGGGTAGGAAAGGGAAGCCGGAGAGAAGCCGAAGGCACAAGACAAACAAAGCAACGACAAGGACCAAGGCCAAAAAGATCGGCTGGACGAAGCAGGACTCCCCAGCAAGGACCCTTGACGGGGCAGCCTCAGCGGCCCCGGCAAGACCCTTGCCGGGGCAGCTCGCCCACACCAGCTGAGCGAGCGACCTTTGAGCCCACCAATGCTAGACAAACGCATTGGGACAGGGCTCGGGAGGCACCTCTGTGGTGGCATGCAGATCTTTGGGAAGACAAAGAATAGTCAAGATCGAATGAGGATAGGAAGGCAACAATCCTCGGCAGGGTTCTTGCCGAGGAACCCACGAGACCCCCAGCAAGGTCCTTGCCAGGCATGACGGTGTGCCGTAGCAAGACCTTTGCCGGGCCACCCGGCAAGGCCCTCGCCAAGCGCGCCAGCAGGGCCACTGCCAGGCCCACACCAGCTAAGTCTCCACCGCCGTTCGCATGCAGCTGCAGACCCAACCAGCTGGGCAGGCACCTGCGTGGCAACATGCAGCCCTTCGTGGAGACTCCACTACCGCGCCACCTCAGCTGCCTGCCTGCCTACATGGCACCACATGCATCGCTGGCCAGGGCACGTGTTAAAGCAAGGAGGAGCGGCGACGGACGGGACGGGCCTCTCTCCCATCCCTGATAAAGTGAAGGGACACCTAAGCCTCACATTAAATGCACTTTGTCCTGTAATACCAGCGATAAGCTCACAACGCTATAGCACTTTCCACCTCCTGCGTGCCACTGTGGGAGCCCCTTTCGCCTATAAAAGGAGGCCCATGGCGCACTGGAGAAGGATTCGGCTCTTTCGAACCTGGCAGCACCCAGAGCTAGTTCAAGAGCTCAAGAACACTAAATACATCCACCAAAGCAGGATCGTAGGGTTTTACGCATCTTTGCAGCCCGAACCTGGGTAAATCCCCTTTGTGCTGTCTACTAGTCCCGCTCTTCTCACGATCCCCGCGCCCCACAACTGTAGTAGGGATTCCAGTGATCCCATAGGTGTCGTTTCCCATCGACATCTTTGGCGCACCAGGTAGGGGGCCTCAGAATGTGAGAATCGGGTCCAGTGGTAGGCCTAGCAGTTCACCATCGCCACAGCTCCTGCAGAGAAGGCGGCGCTGCCTATTGGCGCGAAGGACGCCGAGGCGGTGACAAGAGAGCTAAGTCATGCTGAATTTTAAGTTTTTCTCCTTAGATATAAGGTTATTATCCTCGACGGTTCGGCCTATGTGTGAAGAGCCTGTACGCACAGGGGCCCTCCTGCGATCGGCAACACCCTTGTTTTGTTTCGAGTCCGCTCAATAGTTCGAGAGGCCGCATCGAGAGCGGCAGGGTAGCTTTCGCCATCAGCAACGCTCTCGGTTCTGACTCGAGTCAAGCTCGACAGATCGAGCGACCGCGCCAAGGGCGGTAAGATGCTGGGCCCGGCAACAAGCACACCCGACAGGCTAATGAGGATGCGTCCTCAAAGTTCCACCATGGGTTTACGTGCCGGCAAGCCTACCCGGTCGACTTGGGGTGGACATACAAAGGAAAATCGAACAGGAAAATAACATGCATAATTTCAGGGTTACTGCAGAGTTATATTACACAAATTGTCGCCGCGGTTCTAACTAAAGATAGCACTGTCTTGGTCATGAACCCACAGCGACGAAAGAGAACGGGGTGCCTAGTCCCGACGCTGGCCCTCCTACCTCTTGATTTTGTCGATGCGGCTGAGGATGGGCTGGATACGCTCATTGAGCGCCGCGACGTCGGCATCCTCCGGCAAGATCTTCAGCACAGCTTCAAAGTCGAGGTCTGGGTGCCAGTGCGCAATCTTGGTGAGCAACCTGGTCATGGTCCCCCGGTAGAGTATCCGGGATTCTTCGGCCAGGGAGGCCGCCCGGTTGGAATGAAGCCGCCTCAAGGCACCGACGACCTTCTCAAAGTATATGTTCAGGTTGGCATTGGGGATCAGGTTCGCCTCTGGGGCATACCTCATCTCCGGCATCCCCATAATGGCCAGCTGATTGGCGGCCGAGTCTGCAATGATGCCAAATCGAGCCACCGGCCAGACACCCTTTGCCCTGGTCTACGGGGCAGAAGCAGTTCTCCCCATGGAAATCATATACGGGTCACCTTGAGTGCTCGCTTATGATGAGATTGAGCAAGAGCGATTGCGGCAAGATGACGCAACGCTCCTTGAGGAAGATCTTCTCCGGGCAGCTATGAGAGCAGCATGCTACCAGCAAGCCTTGCGCCGCTACCATAGCCGCAAGGTCCATGCCCGGAGCCTTGAGGAAGGCGACCTTGTTCTTCGGCACGTTCAGTTGGCCAAGAATTCCAACAAGTTGACGCCAAAGTGGGAAGGCCCTTATCGGGTAACACGAGTCACTAGGCCCGGCGTAGTCCGCCTGGAGACCGAAGATGCCGTTCCAGTGAGTAACTCCTGGAACATCGAGCATCTTCGCAAGTTTTACCCATAAGGCGCGGTTGCCGGGCTTCCCGGCAAGCCACCTTTTTGTACAAGCCTTGCCGGCAAGGCATGTAACCCTTTGTACAAAGCCAGGCGCAGACCCTGAGCACTAATAAACAAAGTGCTGGCGCCCTAAGTTATAGCATGCATGCTAGGTCAAGTCTCCTCCTCGATTAGGGTTGATAGTGCTTGGCAACGGCTACCCCTAGCTTAGAGGTCGAGTGTGCATCTATCTGTTTCTTCCCTGTCCTTTTTGGTTCGCAGGACACGTAAGTATTTCTGCCGAGCTGTTTGGAAGAGAGGAGCGGACCGGTGCCCCGATCCTGGCAAGCCAAGGTTGCCGGGGGCTGCAAATACAAGGATCCGTCCGTGGCAAGCCAAGGTTGCCGGGGGCTGCAGGTCCAGGTAAGTCTTTTATCCTCTATCATGCATTTCGTTATGAACTGGGGGATGTGAAACCGCGTTTTATATCCAAGCTACCGTGCACCCCTCTTTCCGAACCCAAGGATTATCTCCTGGGTCCGAGGTTGGTCGTAGTCGCGGCAGCAAGGGGATAGAACGTGGAGCCGAACTCATCTCATCCCTGCCTCCGCCAAGAGCGTGAGAAAGGTCAAGCGAGATGGGGGAACAGCGAGGCCTGTTGCCGGGCGAAAAACGTTTACCTTAGATGGCAACAAGGATTCGATCCTTTCCGTGGGTTTCACCCGTGAACGAAAAGCCCGGCAAACATCCTTTTTCATTAAAAACATCCCATACAGGTACAGTTCATACGGAATGAAAAACATGAGCAAGAGGATTACAAGTTCTAAATTGAACAAAGGCCCGAAGGCTTACAGGACTAAAAAGAGATAAGGTGCCCGTAATCCCTTTATTGTCCCTCTCCTCAGAAAATGGAGCAAGAAGGAAAAAGGGCAAAAGGGGCACCTAGGCGAAGCACGAGCAACAAAAGGCACCAGGAGAACATCTCGGTGGCCACCCCAAAGGGAGGCTGGTGATGATGATGACGGTAGAAGAGCTGGAAGACGAGACGGCATGACTGTCGATACGCTACGAAGGCGCCGGTGCCCGCGTACTTCGACTTGACGGCCTTGCCGCCCGCCCTCTTCAACTTCCACAGCCTCCCCACGCCAGCCGCCCAAGGAGGCGACCCTGAAAAGATCAAGGAGCTGGCGACACGGATGATGGGGTCGCCGGTGCCACCCGGAGCGGCGCCCGACACCTAGTCGGACCCGTCATCCTGCTGCCCGCTACCCTCGTCGTCGCTGTCGCTGTCCTCCTCGTCACCCTCGCACGAGGAGGAATCTTCATTGTCGAAGGAGCTCTCCATGCAGCACCTTACGCGAGTCCCAAAGTGCCCGAAGATCTTGACGGGGAGGAGGCCACCCTCCATTAATTTAAAATGGAGAGTGAGCCCCTCTGTCAAGCTATGGACGCGGGTGAAGGTCTTCCACCCTTGATGGAGGTACATGATGTGAGGGGCGGGGAACTCGACATCGGCCCATATGCCGCTGTTCCCACAACCCTTCATATGCAGCCGCAACGCCTGCGATGGATCCAGCTCCATCTCCCGCGCAAACGGAGTTGGGAGGCGAAGACGACAGCGCGACGGCTGGCTGTAACGCCCCGGATACAACTTTCCATATTCTTAATGCCAACTCTTGCCTTTTTCCGGAGATGCGATATGATATTTCCTTCGTGGTTGGGTTTTTGTCTGTTGTTTTGCATTTTGTTCTTGTTATGCATCTCGTCTCATGTCATCATTCACATTGCATCAGCATCGTTTTCATAAAACTTGCATCCGCTCGTAGTTGCCGTGCCCCCCCTTGCTTTTGTTGGCCGTTCCGAGACCAACCGGGTTTTCCATTCCCTCTTGTCAAACCAACTAACCTCTCTCAGACCCCCTCGTGTGCGTGTCCGAAACTTGCCCGAACCCGAACCGGTCTGTCGTTACCGATGGATCCAGATCATCCCCTAACGTCTATAAAACATCTTCATCTTCTTATTTGGACTCCCTAGCATATTTATTCTCGTCCATCGAATTTCGATCGGAAGATCTAAACTTCCCTCCTTTCCATATATATAGTCCACCTCTAGTCATTTTTGGCAAACCCTAAATTTTAGGCAGGCTGTCCCATCCATCTCATCGCCGCCGCCACTCCACCAAATCCCATCGGGATCCCTTCTCATCGTTTTCCTCCAGCCACCAACCAGCGCTCCCCACTGCTCCTCCCCGATTCGCTCGCCCGGCCAACCAGAGCAGCTCCTCGATCCACTCCACGCTGACCCCCATCACCCTCCTCTCGTGCTTCCCGCGTGCCACCGCAAGCAGCAGCAGCAACCAGGCCGAACCCACGACCTCTTCTCCTCCTGTCTTTCCCTCTATCTCTCTCTCATGGTGGCCCCTCTCTCTCCTTCACAGGAACGACCGGAGCACCCCCGTGCCATGGCCTCGCTGAGCTCTACCCGCGCCAGCGACCTCCTCTGCGCCCCGTCGACCGTGCCAGCGCAGCAGTGCCTCTTCCACTCGCCGTCTTCGGCACCCGTGGGCCTCCCCTGCGATGCCTCGTCGCCATTTTACCCAGCCGCCGTCAAGTTCACTCCGGCCCCGATCTCTTCTGGTTCGCCGTTGTGGCCTCGGATCCGGTCGGTTCTCGTGCGCCCTCGCCGGATCCTCTGCCTCCTCTGCTTCGCCATGACCGAGCGCCCCATCTCGTTGACCAGATCGAGCGTGAGAGCTCGATCGCCCGCTCCAGCGCCCTGCTTGGGCCTCCTCCCGAGCCGGCCTCCTCCAACCCCACCATGTCGCGCCTCTGCTTCATTCCAGAGGACGAGCGCCTCGACTCTGCCCTGCCCGCTCATCCTCGAGCGTTGACCACGCCAGCGTGGACCAACTCCAAGTCGCCCGCTCCAAGGCCCAGCCCCTCTTCGCCAGATCCGCCGGCCTGCCAGGCCTCTCCACCAGCTGGGCCGAGGCCCATGGTGAGAAACTCCCCCAGCGCCCATGTCTTGTTTCGGCCTGTGCTCTAATTCAGCCCGCATGCGTTTTTTTTACTGCTGCGAATTTAACATTATCCATTGTATTGCAGATTTGCAGAAAAACCCTTGTTGTTCATGCATTTAATAACTAATTAACCATGCATCATATGTAAATAATTTGTATATGGAAAATTCTTAGTTTTTCATCTAGTTTCATAATCTGCTATTTTCATCCATGTTTAAAATGTTTAAAAATGTTGTTTGTTTACATTTGCTCAAATGCCATGTTAAAATGATTTATTTCATAACTAAATAACCTTAGCTCCATTTTAAATAAACTTTATATGTAAATGGGGTGGAAAAATGCCTAGTTTAACATGGTGGACTTTATTTTACTGTTTAATAACAATAAAATATGTCTTAGGGCAGAACAATACCAAAACTAAAATATGGATATGAGGATTTTTCGGAATTGTTGTTGTTGTTCCGGCCTCATTTAAACTTGCCTAGATAGTTAGTTTACTTTTGCTTCACCTCTTGCCATGTTTAACAACATTTAATATTGTTTGGTAGCTTAAACGAGATCAACTAAATAATTGCTTGTGGTGTTTCGTCGATATGCAACTCGTTGCATATTGAGCTCCACTTAACTTGTAGTGTTGTTTGTGCATATTGCCATGCCAAGCCTCTTTAAACCGAACATGCATCATACTTGGTTGTGCATCATGCCATGTTTATGTGATGGTTGTTTACCATGTTGTTTGCTTCTTTCCGGTTTGCTTCTCTCGTTAGCTTTGGTTTCATTCCGAAGTTGTGAGGATTCGTTCGACTATGTTGGTTCGTCTACTTCATGGACTTGTTCTTCTTCCTGGCGGGATTTCAGGCAAGATGACCGCTACCCTGGATCTCACTACTATCATTGCTATGCTAGTTGCTTCGTTCTACCGCTTTGCTGCGCTACCTATCACTTGTTATCAAGCCTCCCAAATTGCCATGTCAGCCTCTAACCTTTTTCACCCTTCCTAGCAAACCATTGCTTGGCTATGTTACCGCTTTGCTCAGCCCCTCTTATAGCGTTGTTAGTTGCAGGTGAAGTTGAAGATTGCTCCATGGTGGACAGGATTATGTTGGGATATCACAATATCTTTTATTTAATTAATGCATCTATATACTTGGTAAAGGGTGGAAGACTCGGCCTTATGCCTGGTGTTTTGTTCCACTCTTGCCACCCTAGTTTCCATCATACCGGTGTTATGTTCCCGGATTTTGCGTTCCTTACGCGGTTGGGTGATTTATGGGACCCCCTTGATAGTTCTCTTTGAATAAAACTCCTCCAGCAAGGCCCAACCTTGGTTTTACCATTTGCCTCACCTAGCCCTTTTTCCCTTGGGTTTCCGGAGCCCGAGGGTCATCTTTATTTT
>NC_057813.1:187832243-187859759 GCF_018294505.1 Triticum aestivum | reverse complement strand
AGGGGGAGAAGAGAGGGGAAACGGGAAGAAACTCACGGCGAGGTTGAAGCACAGCTCAGTGGGCCTGGGGACGACCTGGATGGCGCGAATCGGAGACGAGGTCGCCGGCGGCCGAAGGTTGAAGAAGAGCTCGAAGTCGACGCTGCAGGGCTTCCGGCGGGGCGTGGTTCGGTGAGGGGGTCGAGGACGACGTCGCGGAGCTCGTGGGCACAACCGAGGGGCGAGGGGGTGGCTGTGGCCGTGGTGGTTCTCGTCGGCGGCGGCGGTGATTCTCGGGTGAGAGAGAGAGAGAGAGCAGGGGGAGAGGAGGAGGGCGAGGAAGAGTGAGAGCGGTGCGGGCAGCTGCGTGGCGACGTCCGGGGCATCGAGGGCGAGAGAAGGAAGCAGGAGGTGGCTAGCAGGGGGGGAGGTGGCGCGCGCGTGTGCCGGCGAGCGTCGGGCACACGCCCGTCCTCCTGGCAGAGGAGGAAGGCGACAGAGGAGGGCCAGGTGGGCTGGGCCGGCCTGCTGCTGCTGGGCTGCGCAGGGGAGGGGAGGCCCAGGTAAGTCCTCCTTCCTTTTATTTCTGTTTTCTATTTTTTTCTGACATTTGTTTGATTTAATAAATATATTAAATCATTTAATTTTATTATGCCAATTTTTGTAGGAGCTCGATGTATTATCCCAGAGCTCTTTAATGAATGGCATAATTTTTGGGCCATAATTCATATATATAGAAATATATTCCCAATGCAAATATTTATCGAATTAATCCAAATAGCCAAACTAAAATGTCCATGAACTCCTAAAAATATTGTTTTGATTTTTATCTCTGTCCAATATTTTTAGAGGGCATCATGAGCATTTTCTTGGACCCTTTTTGGAGAAATTTTTATTTGGGTCATTTTCAAAAATGATTCTGAGGGTTCCTCCAATCCTCATTTCAAATTTAAATGAAATTTAAATATGATGCACAAATGGCTAGCTAGCCTAGGTCATACCAGACTAGGGATGTGACATTTGACTTCAGTCCAGATTAGTAAACAAATCTTGTTTCGTTCGTAGTTTGAGTTTTGTTGCTCCGTTTGATTTGATTCTTTTTGCAAACCGGAGTTCTTCAGTTGAACTTTTTGGTTAGATCTTCTCAGTTGAGTTTTACCCGTGCTTCTTGTTTGAGTGCTTATGTATGTTATTGTTTGTTTGTGATACAATTCCTAGAGTGTGAAGCGTGCTACTACGAGTCTCTAGGTTTTGCGGATCATCAGCAAGGCAAGTAACACTTTGATCATATCCCTTTATTACCCACTTTTTATGCATTAGTTCAGTCCTCAAACATTGCATGGTTAGGATCTGAATAACATGTGGGTTTGGGAAGTAGATGATGAGGTTGAACCTATTGCCCTTTTATTATCAAACCTTTGGGAGTTACTCCTATGTTATTCTCAGGATTGCTATGCTATGCTCGTAGATGTGGATTGGGTGAGTGTATCCATGACAGATGTGAGTATTGTTAATTAATGGTTAACTTAAGGTGGCTACTTAAATACACATCTGGGTGGATTGGTTGAGGCACCCTGGAGCACCCAGTGGTTGTCAGGACACCTAGAGAATCCAATGTTGTCCTAGGATATCCCGGAGTACCCGTGTGATCATCCTACGGTTCGCCACCCAGGCTCAAAGGGATCATAAGGTTATTCATGCTAGAAACTTCTGTGTGCAGCCACAAGCTATTATGGGCTCTAGCATAGTTGAGTAGGTTGCATGACCTCTTTCAGTGGTGGGCTAGCAGATGTAGGGGAAAGTAGGTGTAACTGTCCACCCAGAGTAAAGAGTTAATGTTTCTGAAAGACTGTGTCTCGGTCATCCGTTTCTCAAACACCATGTAGTGTAAGAAATCCAACGGAGTAGATCGAGTCTTGTGGGGAAAAGTGCGCAAACCTCTGCAGAGTGTACAAACTAATCATGGTTAGCCGTGTCCCCGGTTATGGACATCTTGAGTATCTGGTTCTTGGATTATCATGTTGATCTCATCACTCTAAATTAATTTGTTGGGTTTAATGATATTGCTTAATTGGGATTGAGTTGGATGAACCTTCTCAATGTTAAACAACCACCATGATAGTTAAATAAAATGTATTCCTTTGATGTAGGGAAAATTGGCTTTATGCAAAAACTTTAACCGTAGAGTTTTCCACTAGCCATATATGCATGTAGTGATAGCATTTATTCTGTTCATTACTCTCTTGTGTTACATTGCCAGCATATTCATGTGCTGACCCATTTCGGGCTGCAACATATCATGTTGCAGACTTTTCAGACGACGAGTAAGGTGCCATAGGTCGTTGTCATTCACTCAACTATGCCGTTGGAGTTGATGGACTCACTTTATCTTCCAAGCCTTCCGTTGTTATCTTATTTAGATGGCCTTAATCCATATTATTGTAAAAAGTTCTCTTTTGAGACATTCGATGTAATAAGTGTGTGATTGAAACTCTGTTATAAGTCCTCAAGTACTATGTGTGTCAGCATTACCAATCCAGGGATGACACTGATGCACAGAGACTAGACTTTTTGAGGTCTGGTTGCTACAACGTGTCTTGTGAAAAGTTATTGTTGTAGGTTACACAAAAGTAGTACTTTGATGTAAGAACATGGTGTGATAGACATATATTGTATGTTCTAGAAACAGGAACATGTATGATATGAGGATGGAACATGTATGAAAAACAGGATGATGTGGCATATTCACAACTAATTGTGTAAACTAAGCAGGAGTAATTTAATCAAATTACAAGCAATACAAGTGAGACACCGTATGCAACATGCAAAACAATATCACACTGCCAAGCTAGAGAAAGCACCTTGGATGTCGGTTTCACCGGAAGACCTCCATGAGTCCCTGCCTTATTGTTTTCCTTCCTTTTTCTTAATTGCATTTTCTTGTCAAGTCAAACCCACAAGAAAAATGAATAAAAAATCACTTTTCAGAACTCATTGATGCAGGATGCTGATGAGCACTACTTTAATGTAAGGCGACCACATGATAGGATGATTGAATGTGTAAGAAAAAAGGACAGCATTTCATATTCACAGCTATGATGTGTAAACTAAGCAGAAGGCATTTCAACAAATTAGAACAATGAAAGCTAGACACCATATGAAAGATGCAACGAATATCACTCTACCAAGTTAAAACTGTCCCATCATAAGTGCCATTTCAACAAATTGGAAGTAGTATAAGCTAGAAAAGAATGCGAGATGTAACCTATATCACACTCCCAAGTCAAATGTGTCTTATGATATGTGATTGTTGCAGGTTACACAACAGTAGTGCTTTGATGTAAGAACATGGTGTGATACACAGATAATGTATGTTTTAGAAACAGGAACACGTGTCTGATTCACTAGTATAATGTGTAAAGTAAGCAGATGGAATTCAACAAAATTATAAGCAATACAATCTAGACATCATACATAACATGCAACCACATATAACAGTGCCAAGTTAGAGGGAGCACATGTGATGGTGCACTAGGGGGGATGTGCTCATCATCAACACAACTACATTGAGTGTCTATGCATGTGTTGTCTTCCAAACCTTCTTGGGGGTGGCGGAGTAGAATCTATAAAGGTCCTTGAGGGAGTCCTGGATTAGGGGGTGTCCGGATGGCCGGACTAAGACCTTTGGCCGGACTCCCGGACTATGAAGATACAAGATTGAAGACTCCGTCCCGTGTCCGGATGGGACTTTCCTTGGTGTGGAAGGCAAGGTTGGCGATACGATATGAAGATCTCCTCCCATTGTAACCGACTCTGTGTAACCCTAGCCCTCTCCGGTGTCTATATAAACCAGAGAGCTCTAGTCCATAGGACGAACAATAATCATACCATAGGCTAGCTTTTAGGGTTTAGCCTCTCTGATCTCGTGGTTGATCCACTCTTGTACTACCCATATCACCAATATTAATCAAGCAGGAGTAGGGTTTTACCTCCATCGAGAGGGCCTGAACCTGGGTAAAAACATCGTGTCCCTTGTCTCATGTTACCATCTGCCTAGACGCACAGTTCGGGACCCCCTATCCGAGATCCGCCGGTTTTGACACCGACATTGGTGCTTTCATTGAGAGTTCCTCTGTGTCATCACCGTCAGGAAGGATGCCGCACCCCGTCTTTAAAGACGGTGTTGTTGCTAAAGGAGCTTTGGCTGTCGGCCAAACTCTCCGGCTAGGCAGTTTTTTGATGACCGACTGTTCGGCCACGCCGATGATGACCTCTCGGGCCATCGAAAGCAATCTTCACATCAGCTCGGAGCTCGCCGAGCAGTTAGATCCGACGGAGCTCTTCTCCCTGAACGAGCTCTTGGATCGCATTGCGGCCCTGGGAGTCGCTACAGATTACGGCCAGATTGGGATTAAACCCGATCAGAGGGAGATCGACTCTTCCCAGGTCACCCATCACGTCGAAGTGGTGGAAGAACAATGCGGTGAGTCTTCGCCCGCCCTAAGGACTAGATGTCTCTGGATTCCCGATCCCTCCAAGCCGGATAACCGCGGAGGGGAGGATGTCGCCCAAGCCCTGAACCTAAAGTCAGGCAGCAGGCCTGATTCATCGAATAATGTCCAAGAAAGCAAGCTTCCGAATTCGGAGACTTCTTGGCCCCTGGATCTTACATCGGGCAAGGTTCCGGATTTAAATCCACCCACCCACCCAACTATGCGGGATTTATCCCAAATATGGCAAGAGCCCGGGGAAACAGTACACCACTACTGGGCCAGATTCCTCCTGGTTATGAACAGGATAAAGGACTGCCGCGAGAAAGAAGCAATTTCACTCTTCTGTAACAACTGCATGGACATCAGAATCCTCAACGCCATAAGTCGCCGCGAAATTACACAATTCGCCGACTTGACATCCATAGTATGAAAGTACTGTGCTACTAAAAGCATTCGGAAAACCGAAGATAAATTCTGGGACAATCCGGCCCTGAATACAGCACGAGTCCGAAACAAAAGGGCGCATCATCGCCAGGCATCTGAGCCAAACATCAAAAAACAAAAACCCTCTACAGGGTATGGGACCGTACTGGAGGGATGGCTCAATGGACCCTGTAAAATTCATAATTCAGGGGAAGCCACACCAACTCACAGCCTTAGAGCATGTTGGATACTCCGGCAGGTGGCCCGAAGTGGCGAGGAGCTTCTAACTCCAGCACCCGAAGAATACCTCCCCAAAAATGCCAGTACGGTGTCGACAGTCTTTGAGACCTTCACATCAAACAATGCGAGGAAACGAACGCTCCGCAACCTTACCGAATTCTACCACGTAGCAACAATAAACCCATGGAGTGACACGGCTATTATCTTTAATGCCAGTGACGAACCTAAATTCCAGACAGCCCGAGCACCAGCCGCATTGGTCCTCAGTCTGATAGAGGACGACTTCCGACTTAAAAAGGTACTCATGGACGGCGGCAGCGGACTTAACCTCATCTGCGAGGAAACCCTGCGAAAAATGGAAATTGACTAGAGCCACATTGAGCGAAGCAACACAACCTTTAGAGGAATAATTCCAAGCCGGGACGCGTGCTGTTCAGGAAAAATCACACTGGATGTGGTGTTCGGCACGCCGGATAATTACAGATCCGAGGAGGTCACGTTCCAAGTGGCCCCGTTTAGCAGCGGATACCATACTCTGCTAGGGCGAGAAGCATTTACAATTTTCCAAGCCATACCCCATTACGGGTACATGAAGCTCAAAATGCCTGGACCCAACGGAATCATCACTCTCACAAGTGATCCGGACATAGCGCTCCGCACCGAAAACAAGACAGCCGCACTGGCCCTGGAGGCATTATCCGAAGCCCTAGCGGCCGAGGAACTAACTACGTTGCGCTCCACGGTGGACAGGGACGATGTGATACTAGACAAGAGATCCAAGTCCACCTCTCTCAAACCAGCGGACGAAATAGTCAAATTCCAAGTCCATCCAACGGACCCCACAAAAACGGCCTCCATCGGGGCACAATTGAAACCCTATGTAGACGCCGCACTCAGAGAATTCCTGCGAGAGAATTGGGACATTTTCGCCTGGCACCCCTCAGATATGCCAGGAATCCCACGCAGGCTAGCTGAGCACAGCCTGAACATCCTAAAAGGGTTTAAACCCGTCAAGCAGACTCTACGGCGTTTTTCCGAACCCAAGAGACAAGCCATGGGAGAGGAGCTAGCAAAACTGCTGGAAGCCGGATTCATCAAAGACATAAAACATCCGGACTGGCTAGCAAACCTGGTGATGGTACCAAAGAAGGACAAATCTTGGCGCCTATGTGTCCATTTCAAAGACCTAAATAAGGCCTGCCCAAAGGACCCTTTCCCACTCCCCCGAATTGATCAAATCATCGACGCCACCGCAGGACACGACTCATTGTGTTTCCTCGACGCATACTCTGGCTACCACCAAATCAAGATGGCAGAGTCAGACCAAGCCGCAACGGCATTCATAACCCCATACGGCCCATTCTGCTTCAACACGATGCCCTTCGGACTCAAAAATGCTGGCGCAACATATCAGCGCATGATTCAGACATGTCTGGCCAACCAGATCGGCAAAACAGTTGAAGCGTATGTAGACGACGTTGTCGTCAAAACCAAACACGTCGACACTCTAGTAGACGACCTGAGGCTCACGTTCGACAATCTCCGAACATATGACATTAAGCTCAACCCGGAAAAATGCATTTTCTGCGTACCAGCCGGAAAGCTCTTGTGCTTCATCGTATCCGGTAGAGGAATTGAAGCAAACCCAGCCAAGATCTGAGCTCTGTCACAATTGGATACCCCAAAAGACCTCAAACAAATACAAAAATTGACAGGATGCATGGCGGCTCTAAGCCGCTTTATCTCCCGCTTAGGAGAAAAGGCATTACCCCTTTATCGCCTCCTGCGGCGCACCGAACACTTCGAGTGGACGGCTGCCGCCACGGCCGGACTAGAAGAAATAAAAGCCATACTGGCAACAAAACCGGTCTTGGCCGCGCGCAATACGGGCGAACCAATGATGTTGTACATCGCGGCAACCCATCAAGTTGTAAGCGCGGTGCTCGTCGTCGAACGAGAAACGGACGGACATAAGTTCCCCCTCCAAAAACCAGTGTACTACGCGTCCTCTGTACTAACTCCATGCAAGTCACGGTACCCGCATTATCAACAGATAGCATACGCGGTGTTCATGGCATCCCGGAAGCTGCGACACTACTTTCAAGAGTGTTCAATAACAGTGGCATCCGAAGTACCCCTTAATGACATTATAAACAACCGCGATGCAACGGGCCGGATTGCCAAATGGGCCATCGAGCTCCTCCCGTTCGACATAACTTACAAGCCAAGGCGAGCTATTAAGTCGCAGGTTTTGGCCGACTTCATCGCCGAATGGACTGAAGCCGAACTCCCTAAGGAGTACGGCACATACTCCAACTGGATCATGCACTTCGACGGCTCCAAAATGTTGGCTGGCCTGGGGGCTGGCGTCGTTCTGACGTCCCCAACTGGAGATACAGTCCAATACGTACTTCAGATAATGTACACGGATTCCAACAACGCAGCCGAATACGAGGCCCTTTTACATGGTCTCCGGATGGCAGTCTCCATGGGCATTCAGCGCCTAGAGGTACGCAGGGATTCAAACCTTGCAGTATCCCAAATAAATGGAGACTTCGATGCCAAGGATCCGAAAATGGCAGCTTACCGCAACGCCATCTTACAGATGTCAGCTCGGTTTGAGGGGCTCGAATTTCATCACATAGCCAGGGAGAATAACCAGGCAGCAGACGTGTTGGCATGCATTGGCGCCAAGCATGAGGCCGTCCCTCCCAACATCTTCCTAGAGAGGCTGTTCAAGCCATCCGTATCATGGGAAGGAGAGTCCGGAAACAATAGCCCGGACACAACCACACTGCCCCTCACCGAACATTCTGACACAGTTGGGGGCTCCGCCAACGAAACAACACTGTCAGCCCACACAATAATGGCAGTCATTGCCACTTGGACAGAACCATTCCTAGCCTACCTAACTAGGCAGGAACTTCCCGAGGACCAAAATGAGGCCCGCTGCATAGTGCGGCGATCTAAAGCCTGCCAAGTCCACGAGGGAGAGCTTTACAAGAAAAGCACAACCGGAGTCCTTCAAAGGTGTATCTCCGAAGAGGAAGGGCGAGACCTTTTGGCTGAAATTCACACCGGACTCGGAGGGCACCATGTCGCAGCCCGGGCCCTTGTAAGCAAGGCCTTCCGTACCGGATTTTATTGGCCAACGGCCCAGGCAGACGCTCAGGACTTAGTGCAGCGATGTGTTGGTTGCCAGTTATTC
This sequence comes from Triticum aestivum, assembly GCF_018294505.1. Lineage (NCBI taxonomy): Eukaryota > Viridiplantae > Streptophyta > Magnoliopsida > Poales > Poaceae > Triticum > Triticum aestivum. Next base: position 187,851,416 of record NC_057813.1, on the reverse strand, counting down.
GCCAACCAAAGCCACATGCCGCCTACCGCCCTACAAACTATACCCATTACCTAGCCTTTTGCGGTCTGGGGGCTTGACATGGTCGGACCCCTTAAAGGAGGAACCCACAAGCAAAAATATCTACTGGTCATGGTGGACAAATTCACCAAATGGATAGAAGCCAAGCCTGTAAAGACGGCCGAATCCGGACCAGTGATAGACTTCATATCCGGGGTCGTACACTGTTACGGCGTCCCCCACAGCATCATAACCGACAACGGCACAAACTTCACGGTCGATGAAGTCAAACTTTGGTGCAACAACATGGGCATCAAGCTCGACTACGCTTCAGTCTATCACCCTCAAACTAACGGTCAAGTCGAATGGGCCAACGGTCTCATTATGAGCAGCATCAAACCTAGACTAGTGCGATCCCTCCAGGAATCTAACACGCACTGGGTAGAGGAGCTTGACTCCGTACTCTGGGGGCTGCGGACCACGCCGAATCGCACCACCGGATTCACACCATTTTTTATGGTATACGGCGCAGAGGCAGTACTGCCAGGAGACATAATCCATGACTCACCTCGAGTGCGCATGTACAAAGAAAGAGAAGCCGAGCTCGATCGGCAGGACAGCTTGGATGCATTGGAGGAGGAGCGCGACGTGGCAAAAGCTCGTTCCGCATTCTATCAATAGCAGGCTCGAAGATACCAAAGCAGAGAAGTACGGGCCAAAACTTATAACGTTGGCGAACTAGTTCTACGCCTACCAAACAAGAAAAAGGATAAATTAAAGCCCAAATGGGAGGGTCCCTTCATAATCTACCAAGTATTAACCGGCGGAGCGTACCGTTTGTGAAACGCATCGGACAACCGACTCGAGCCGAACCCATGGAATGCAGCACGCCTAAGAAGATTCTACGCCTAGCGCCGGACTCCGTGTTCGTTTCCTTCCTCTGTCCCTTTGTTTCATTTTTATTTTTATTTTTATTAGCTGTCCGGGATTTTGTTCCTTCTCCCTACCCTTTTTTTCTTCTCCCAAGCCCTTAGGGGCTTGATTGTGCATCGTTCACATACCCGACGCGCCACCCGCGCTCATAATACCTGGGGGCTTCTTTAACAAGAAGTTTATATAAAACGGGCCTCATGCCCAAAACATGTGTGACACTTCCGCATGAACCTTTTATACACCATTATATGCATCGATATGACTTAAGTTTTGGCCAAGCTGGGTTGCCTGGCTCCTGTGCTTACCCCTACGTTCCCGTTCGTTCGGCTAGGTGGTAAAGGGAGCACCTCTGCGATTGTTACTGCCGGGTCAGCCAGATGTGTACCTCAGACTGGGTGAAGCCGAAAGCTAGCGTTCTTAAGGGAATATTCGGTCGGTGAACTAAAAGATGATCTTTCGTATTTATTCATCTGCCCCCAGATGCTTTTTTGCTCTTTCTAACAGTTCGGACATGCACTTTAGGGCATGCCTCCCAGGGAAAGGAACCCCTAACGGAACTATTCTCCCTGAAAGATGTTTCTTACTAACCATGTAATATAACATAACTAGTTGGGCACTTGTCTGCTAAAGCAATTATGACCCCTACGCCTTGTCTCCATGCATGCCCCGGTTCTTACATAATCGAGAGGGTATTCGGACACACTCCGGACTATAGGGTCCAGAGGTCGAAGCGAAAAGGTCCGCAATGACAAACGATCTACAATCCGGCTAGAAGGCATTTTTCATGTCATTTTAAATTACAGAGTCAATCCGACTCGGCATATTCTTCTTCAATACCATCCAACAGGCGGTCTAATTTACAATCCTATTGGGAATACTTTGCAGCCATCTCCACCTGGCCATATACTAAGCTAACCGGGATCTCCTTTCCATCAGGACCTATAGGGCCGACCTCGGCCATGTGGTTTGGGTCAGCCTTCATGTACCGAGTCTTCACCATGGCCCAGGCCTCCCTGGCACCTTGACGGCAAGCGGATATCTTCCACAACCGGAAGTGTTGCCGCACTCCCTCCAGCTTCTTTGTAAGCTCCTCAAGGCCTCCGGGCACGGAGAGGGACGGCCACATAGCCTGGATGTCACTTTGCATTGCCTGCCGAACTCGTTCGTGTAGTCACAACAGCTCGGGAAGAAGGTCTCCCGTTGAACCGGGCATTTCCTCCGCAGGACGACCTGTCAGCAGACCTACAGACATAGCTCTATCAATCGACTTCCTCGCCGAATTCTTTTTTCGAAGATTCGTTCAAGCACTTACTAAAAATGTCGCGTCGAAGTCGCCAATTCTCCTTTACGGCAGAAGACAGCTGAATACGAACATCTTTTAGTTCCTCCCCCAGCTGGGTATTGGCGTCTTGAAGCTTGTTCTTCTCTTGCCTCACCCTCGTCAGCACGCTCTCGCCAGCCTTTAGTTGGCATAGGAGTTGTTGCTTGTCCGGATTTACTCCGGCTCCATCTGCACTATTATCGTCAGGGTTGCACACGTGCCGCATTTCAAAACGGAATTATCTTTCGAAGCATATATTACCTGCGGGCATCCCCTTGGCATTTTTTTAAGTGGCCAGTGCGGCCTCGAGCTGGGCCTTGTACTCTTCAAGCTCCTGGGACAGTTGCATATTCTTCTTTGTAAGACACTGCATAGCACATGATCCTTAAAACAATTATCTTCACTGTTTCAAGTCTCGGGGGCTACTGACATATATAACCTTCAATTCTACTCACATGTATGTCTTTTACAAACTGCTCCGTGGCTCTGGCTAGACCATTTTGAGCAGCACGGAGATACGCATCTCCTGTATTAAAGGCGGCCAACACCTCTGGGGAAAAACACGCGTCACGAAGAACAGTCCAACGACGCCTGTGGTTCAGGGCGCTCTCCACCTTTGAATTGGTGGCAGATAGCCCATTGGCGTCCTCTATCGAAGGAGTGCCCGAGGCGCGCCCCGTGTCCGTCTCCGCTTCCGGACCTAGCCTTGAACCTTGGCCGGCGGACATAGTACGGCGGGCTCTCTTCTTTCTAAGAAAATCATGAGCGTTAGTAAGACTCAAGGGCATAAACCCTAGGCGTTAAATTCGCACGTCATACCGTTGCGCCGGAATCTCGATCTGGTCTGCACTTCTTTTTGGCCCGCCTGGCTTCAGCGGCCCTTGTTGGCTGCCCACCGTGGGCTCGGCCTTCCGCCTCAAGGATTTACCCTGCGAAACACTATTAGTTTACGGCATGCAAGATAAAGCATGAGAATACTGGGACTTCGGTCTTGGTTACCTTTGAGGCTGGAAGTAGTCCGGGATAGTCGGCGTGATGGCCACTAAGGAGTTGTCCTTGCTCAATTGATGAAATACTCAATCAATTAACTCCACACATAAGTCCGGATCTTCTTGGGAGTCCGGATCGAGGGACCGTTCCGGGTCCTCGGGTTGTGGAGGAGGGCTGTTTATTTCCTTCACAGCTTGGCGCAGCTCCTACGTTTAAACATTACTAGACTAAGTACTCAACTACGGGAATTTCAAAAGCGGATAGGCAAGTGAAAGTGTCCGCTCACCCAACTAGGTGGATTGTACATGGAGAATCCGCCCTCCGGGTTGACACGGAGGAATTCTTCTTCTTCTCCCTCGTACAAAGAGGATAAGATTCTCGTTAAAGTGGCGGCTGAATCTGGCTACTTGCGACCGCACCGGTTAGCATCATCCTCCCTGTTGAAATCCCACATGGGGTGGCCTCTGTATTGAAGCGGCTGCACCCCTCGCGTAATGCATATGGCCATGACCTTGATCATGGTCAGTCCGGAATGAGCCAACAACCTTATCCGGCCCATCAGGTACAGGACGTCCCTGTCAGGTTCCCTCTGAGGGTTCCGCGGGCGCCAACTCAGGCGCTTCTTCAACGGGGCATTATTGAACTCGGGGAGGCCGATCCGTACAGGGTCCGGCAGGGGGCCGTCATCTATATAAAACCACTCCGAGGGCCAGTCTTCGGACGCCCTCTTTGGGGTACCGGATAGATATCCGGTCCCGGCGATGCGCCATAGTTCGGCTCCGCCCACTTGATAAATAGACCCCTCCTGAGAACGGGGCACAAGGCAAAACAACCTCTTCCACAGCGTGAAATGGGCCTCAACGCCCAAGAATAGCTCGCAGAGAGCCACGAAGCCCGCAATGTGCAGAATGGAGGCGGGCGTGAGGTTGTGTAGCTGGAGGCCGTAGAAATCCAGCAACCCTCGGAGAAACGGATGAACTGGAAATCCTAGTCCTCTCATCAAATAAGGGACTAAGCATACCCTCTCTCCTCGAGAGGGATTGGGGACGCTCTCTGCCTGTTCTCCGCCGCTATAGGCAGCAATCCCGGCTCGAACTGGGACCATATATGCTGGGGGGAGAAGCCCCTTGGACTGAAGCACTACTAACTCGCTATGCTGGACGGAACACCGCCCCCAATCTCCGGTCCGAGGGCTGGAGAGGCGAGAGGAGGAGCTGCACCGACCGGCCATGGTGGAATGGATCCCTGTCGGAGCCGCTCTGATGAAGAGTCGCGGAGGGAAGATGGTGCGAATTGGATCTAAATCCCCATCTCTTTTATGGGCGGCTCATTAACGCAACCGGGGGGGTAAATGAAAAAAAATCCCCTGGCTTTTCGCATTCGTTTGACGCGTGGAAGATGGTCATTATGGGGCACAGAAGCCGAGGAGGACAGCACGCACTAGAAGTCGGACACAATTCGACGGGTACAGGGAATTCGAAGGAGAACCCGCCTTGCAATGCCGAAGACAACTTGCGCGCCGGACTCGTCGTCATTGAAGCCTAGTTCAGGGGCTACTGAGGGAGTCCTGGATTAGGGGGTGTCCGGATGGCCGGACTAAGACCTTTGGCCGGACTCCCGGACTATGAAGATACAAGATTGAAGACTCTGTCCTGTGTCCGGATGGGACTTTCCTTGGCGTGGAAGGCAAGGTTGGCAATATGATATGAAGATCTCCTCCCATTGTAACCGACTCTGTGTAACCCTAGCCCTCTCCGGTGTCTATATAAACCAGGGAGCTCTAGTCCGTAGGACGAACAACAATCATACCATAGGCTAGCTTTTAGGGTTTAGCCTCTTTGATCTCGTGGTAGATCCACTCTTGTACTACCCATATCACCAATATTAATCAAGCAGGAGTAGGGTTTTACCTCCATCGAGAGGGCCCAAAACTGGGTAAAAACATCGTGTCCCTTGTCTCCTGTTACCATCCGCCTAGATGCACAGTTCGGGACCCCCTACCCGAGATCCACCGGTTTTGACACCGACAGTCCTCTGTTTGAAAGGAGCACCTTTATACACTGCCTTGCTAATTTCCTCCCCCTTTATTGATTTTGAATTGTCAAGTAAAACCGACAAGAAAAAGCAATAAAATTCACTCTTTAGAACTCATTCATGCATGATACCGACAATCACTACTTTGATGTAAGGCAAACACATGATACCAGGATGGAATATGTATGAAAAAATGACGGCATGGCATATTCACAACTGTTTGTGTAAACTAAGCAGAAGCCATTTCAACAAATAAGAAGCAGTGCAAGCTATACACCACATGAAATATGCAACCAATATGACTCTGCCAAGTTAAAAGTGTCCCATCATAAATGGCATTTCAACAAATTAGAAGCAGTGCATGCTATAAATCATATGAAAGATGCAATTAATATCACACTGCATATACTAAAGGTGTCTCGTCATATTGATTGATGAGGGATACAAAAAAACAATAGTTTTATGCAAGGACATGCTTAATAGACAGATGTACTATGTACTAAAAACAGGAAGGCATGTCACATTAACAGGTATAATGTATAAACTAAGCAGAATAGCACATGCAATTTAACCAGATTGGAAGAATTACAATCTAGACACCATATGCAACATGCAACCACATATCACGCTGCCAAGTTAGAGCAAGCACCTACAATGCTAGTGTAGGGGAAACGCGGTAATCAACTACAGAGCTATGTTCACTATCTTCATATAGCCATGTTGTTTCTTGAGAATCATGTGGGGAGGCTGACGCTGCATTCCTTAAATGAGGATCTTTTCTTGCAGTAGTCCACTGGCCTGACTGCCTCATCATAAGTGATTGATGAGGGATACACAAGAACATTAGTTTGATGTAAGAACATGGTTAATAGACAAATGTACTAGTATGTACCAAAAACAGGAAGGCATGTCATATTCAAAGGTATAATGTGTAAGCTAAGCAGATGCAATTTAACCAAATTGGAAGCGATACAAGCTAGACACCATAGGCAACATGCAACCACATATGACACCGCGAAGTTAAAGCAAGCACCTGGGATGGTGGTTCATGGCGAGCGAGATCATCAACTCCAGAGCTACTTTTACTGTCTCCATCTGTTGAACATCCAACCTTTAAAGCGCTCACACATGCCTTGCCTATGCAAAAACAAAGCAGGAGAGACTTTTCTCTTTTATTTCGTGCCTCTGTCAAGGCAGAGTCTAAAATACCCATGCATAAAAACAAAATAGTGAGAGTATGGGTGAAGTGTGTGCAGAACTAGTGCACTGTAAAAGTAGCAGATAGCAGGTGGCTGAAAAATAAATGACATGGGAAATATGATACACTACAAAAAAATACACTTCCGTGATGATACGTGTTTGTCACAGTAGGTCGCGTTTTTTGTCATGCATGTACATCCATGACGATTTTATGACAGAATCAAGATAGTCATACCTGTGCTGTCGTAGAAGTGTTCTATGACATTACCAAAATTATCATCATGGAAGTGTCCACTTCCATGACGATAAATCGCGCGTCACAGAAGTGCTTTCGTCAAGGGTGACCGACACATGGCATCCACCGTAACGCAACGCCGTTAAGCTATCGGGTCGGGTTTTGGATCCCATAACCCGTTAACAGCCCCGACCAATGGGGATTTTCCACGTGTAAAATCATCATTGGCTGGAGGAGACACGTGTCAGCTCCGCGTTGGCACAGGTGTCACTCATCCAATGGGCGAGACGCACCTATGATATGTTGACACGTGGACCGGCCCATCAAGTTTAAATGGGCCGGCCCAACTAAAGGCCCACAAGATTTTGCGGACCATAATGGGCCGGCCCAGGTAAAGGCCCACGAGATTTTGTGGACCATAATGGGCTGGCCCAGCTAAAGGCCCACAAGATTTTGCGGGCCATAATGGGCCGGCCCAGGTAAAGGCCCATAAGATTTTTGTGTGCCATAATGGGCCAACCCAGGTAAAGGCCCATAAGATTCTTGCAGATCATAATGGGCTGGCCCAGCTAAAGGCCCACGAGATTTTGTCGACATTAATGTGCCGGCCCAGCTATAGGCCCACAAGATTTTGAGGACCCTAGTAGGCCGGCCCATTAACTGGTTGCCATGTTTTGGGCCAAATGCCGTCCCATATTTGATCCGGTCCATTAATGGCCTGCCACGTTTCAGGCCTAATAATGGCCCATATGAGATCCGGCCCGTTAAAATCCTACCACGTTCTTGGCCAAATTACGGCCCAGATCAGGTCCGGCCCTTTAAGAGGCTTTGGGCTAAATTATGGCCCATGTCAGATTCGGCCCGTCAACTGGACGCTATGCTTTTGGGCCCACTTGCTAAAGGCACATTTAGTAATTCGGCCTGATATTAGTTTCGGCATGTTAAGGGCCCGTTTAACATTTCGGCCCTATATTAATTTCGGCCTGTTAAAAGCCCGTCATATAGTTGGGCCTAACTACGGCCGGGTTTGCATCCGGCCTGCTTGCAGCCGATAACTGATTGGGCCAAACAAGGACCGAGACAATTTTGGCCTGTTGAAAGCTCGTGATTTGATTCACACAATCATGGGCCAGGGTCCATTTTGGGCTGCTGCCGGCCCATGAGTTGTTCGGCATGTTTCAGGCCCAACCTACTTCCCAGCCTCCTAAAAGCCCATTGAGTTTTCTTGCGAAAAGAGGGTCGGGGGTTACTCGGCCTATTAAAGGCCCGAATCTACTAGTGGGCCAGTTTACTTTTGGACTTTTAACGGACCAAGATGACGGGGCCCATGATGCGGATCATACATCATGATTGCATGACGGCCCGATTATGTATCGTAATTTAACGGTTTGGCCGGTTTACTGCGAAGACAGGATATATACAGTAAAATAACTGCAGCATCGTGAATAAGAAAAACCTAGACTATACAATAAAGAAATTACGGCATATTACATCCACTAGGAATCAAAGTTCACCACTATGATAATAAAGCACAAGTAGACAGTAGATTACATACACTGGGCATCAAAGATCGCCACCAGTGCAAATAAACACGCCGACAAAATAATATACAAAACCGACAGCACTTCAATAGAGTTCAAGAAAGGTTAGCCCTGCTGGGGAGCTGTAGCGCAAGCAGCTGAGCAAGCTGATGAGACTGCGCTTGTTCAACACTTATATCTTCCTCACTCTGAAAGATAAACAAGCAGACAGATGATAGGTTTCGCACATAAAAGTATCAGTGCTGACAATTCATCACATTTCTTACTAACGAATAAAGTGACACAGTTTATAATTGCATTAACACAATATGGTATTGTTCAGGTCAAGACATGGCAGGAAATGACATTGTGAAGGAGTTGGTAGCTTCACGACACCACTGGATTACAGATCAAGAACTCATAAGTATCAATGGTTAGTGTGCTGTCAATTTATCCCATTTCAGATTGGCAAATAAAGAGACGGTTTAATAATAGTAGAATGATATGACATTCTTCATAGTTAAGACATTGCAGAATATGACATTGTGCTGTAGTGGGTAGGTTCACCACACCACTGGATTACGGATGAAGAACAGAAGCATACAGGAAGTGCAAAAGAAGATCACTTGCTCTGTATAGTTTAATTTACATGGTATGAAGAAGGAACTTGGTTGTACAACTAAAAACTTAAATTGAGAAGGACAAACTTTTGTTTATGAACTACATAATAAACTTTAAACATGTAATTCGATGCAAACACCAAAAATAAACAGTTGTTGCTGTCATGCCTAACCAAATATACTTACAAGAACAATGCAGAGCTAAAAAAATTCTTTGGCATTGGATATATTCTACACTAATGTAACCATTCATACAGATCAGATAATTTGGAGCGAACAATTGATAAGCAAGCTGTCATGCATACTGCTGTCACATAATGAACCAAGTATGTATGCAAGTATAGTGATACAGGACAACAGGTACTAACTAGAGCAAAGCAGCGGGCAGCATATTTGCGATATTCTATTGTTCTTTTCAAACCGGAATTCTTCTTCGAGCAGATTTCCTACAAAAAAGATCCATAAGGCACATGCGGAAAAGTAGAAGTTCAAATTGTCATGTGATTTCATAGACATTACCTCATCATGGGAATGAGACCAGTGCATAACAGGGGTTTTCCATTCAATGTCTTCTAAATTTAGCACAGGAGACTTCACCGGAAATTCGTTTATAGACTTGCCATCAAAGTGTGATTTCCTCAGGTAACACTGATACTGCTGCAATGCTTCCTTGAAAAGCACAAGCAAGCTTTGCTCGTCATGACTATCCAGATTGACCCTCGCCTAGTTACAACAATGTAATGTAAATCATTGATGTGTTCAATCAGCAGAAAACAGGAAAATAATAACCATGAATAAAAGCATTTACACGTAAGTTGGACAGGAAGATGTGAAAATGGTGTTTGTCTTCACTATAATCTTCCCATGATGGGAATATATGCACGTAGTCCCTAACAACATTGAAAGCATTGTCTTTTAAACTAGGAATAAATGGAATGGGGTTCCAATCGGCAAGAATTGGCCGTCTCTGTAGTTGGGATAGGTCTTCGGCCGATGGACTTGCTGTACTTTTTGCTGGAGTGGGATTTTTCTGTGGTACGGCTGGTGCTATGGAAAATGAAATCGGTATACCTTTTGCTGGAGTGCAGGTCCTGTGTGGTGGGGCTAGTGGTGTGGCCAGTGAAGTATGGGTACTGTCTGCTGGAGTCGGTCCTACATTTTGTGTCACTGGTTGTACAACCAATATAAGTGGGGTGTTGTCTGATTTCTCTGGCACCACCACGTTTTTCAAGGACTTTGCTGGTGCTCCTTCAGGTTCAGCAATCACTCTCTTCCTTTTTGATGTCTGATGCACACGAATAGCATTTGAGTGAAAAACATGGTATGATGACAGATGGAATATGTATTGATAATGGATGGGCATGGTATCTCGACATATATGATGAGTAAACTAAGCAGATGGCGGTGCAACAAAGTAGAAGAAATGCAAGACAACATATGCAAGATACGCGCCATAATAAAACCTTGCCAAATTAGAACAGGCACCTTGATGGGTGAAGAGGACAGGCCATCTGCCTTTGCCTCCTCGAGGTTAGAACAGTCATTAGGATCATATTCTGAACAAGAATCAACAGGTAGGGAGCGTATGAGTTTCATTACATCCAGAATGGCACTCAATGCCTTGGTGCCAATTTTGTAAGTCATTGCAGTGTTTAGTTTCAAGAGTGGACTACTGCTAGTGTGACACAAAGCAGCTACACAGATCATAGTGTAGATATAATGGGGAAAACCGTAAGCATCAGAGTAAAATCAGCAAAATGGAACTTGTTGGAATATATGCCCTAGTACTGTCGGTATGGCTAGAAAGGCTTCGGATACCAGTTCCCTTCAACTGAAGGTGCGGTACTATTAATATCAGTTTAACTCTCAAAGGCGACACAGCTCCCCGCATTTCCTTGCTATTCTTATAGGACTCAAGTGGGCAGGTCACTACAAATCCTATTCCTATGTTTACAAAATCCTACAAATCAAAGAGGCTCAAAGTTTCCATCACAACCGACCATATAGACCTCTACACTGCAAATGTCCCCGCTCATCTTCAATACAAGGAACATATTGTACTACTATCATATTCCCTCCGTTCCAAAATATAAGTCTTGGTAGAGATTTCCACTATGGATCCCGCGTCGAGTTTTCTTCGTTCGGCGAGGCCCCACAACCACCCGAGCCCCTTAGTTTGCACTGGCGAACTCCGGCGAGCTCTGAAAAATCGACTGACCCAATTTTGAAATTTAGTCTACTGTGATTTAACTAGTGTGGAATATAAAAGGGGAAAACCGTAAGCATTGGGAGTATAGTGTTGAGCGTGCCATGGCGGATCTGAAGGTGCAAACCGAACAAAGGCAACTTTGCAACCAAGATAAGAAATCAAAGTAAAGCAATGGCAATCTATTTTCTTGCTGCAATAAATAAGTTGAGCAGATACGAAAGAGTACCGCCTCTGGTGCGGCGCCGTGTATGCATCTGCTGAGAATTTGACGGTGTTGCGGTAGCGATGGCTGTCAGCGGCGTGGAAGCAGATCTAGGAGGGTAGACGGTCTCGGCAGGGTGCGGTGGACGAGACGGTCGTAGGAGCGGCACCGGCAAGGTGGACGACGACGGGGATGAAGCGAGGGGACGGGATGCAAGGATCCCGGTCCGAAACCATGGATGAGAGAGGTCGATTTCTTGTAATGGACGGCGGTGTCGGGGTATCAGCTCCAGCATGGTAGAGGAGGACGGTGGTGGATGGGGTGGCGGACGGCGGCGGATGGAGGAGGCTGGGGTAGAGAGGGTGTTTTGGCGCCCACGGAGTACGAATGGGGAAAAGGGAGGTAGAGAGGAAGGGGGAACCATGTATTCAGGGTGCGCTTGTCTCAAATGCGAGGAAATTTACAAACTTAGCCCCCGTTTCAAATTTCTACTACATCACAACAACATTAGTCGGTTGGGGATAGGACGGTAATCTCGCATACACCGAATATTTGTCGACGAGAGTTTGTTTTTGGCGCCCACCGTGTATGAATGAGGGAGGGAGTCAATTTCGGCCTAGGACACACTTTGTTTTGGCGCCCACTGTGTATGAATCCAGGTGAAAGGCGGTTATGTCACGTTTGGGTGAAATTACAAACCTACCCCTATGGAAACCTATAGAAATCCAGCAGATTGGCTTTGCGTGGCAGGGATAGGCAGTAGTAATTTCCATCTTGCAGATTTTGGTTTCGGGCGGTTACTGGGACTTTCCCCGCTTCGTTCAAATTTTGCAAAGTGCACGTTTACCGTGCCAACTCAATTCGAATCCTGTTGTATTCTATTTTTTCGGGCGGGGTCCATTTTCAATTGGAATTAAATTCTATATACATGATTTTTTTTATATACTTTCAAAAGCACAACAAAGAATTCTGCTCCTTTATATGTATAATATGATTTACAAATACAATGATCTCAAAATCTTAAGGTTGAATTCAAAAAAATTTAACCAAATTATGTTCTATTAAAATGTATGGATCAGTAATATCTACATATTAAATAACATAGATGTGCGTGAATTCATATGAGTATGCATGTTTGATAGATCAATTTTGGTTCGAGTATGGATTACATGTATCATCATCTCGAATTCAAATATTTGAATCCCTTTTATGTTCACTCCTTTCACGCCCATCTCTCTCGCATGCATGCTCCTTCATGTAGCTATCACTACCATTTCTCCAGCTCACCCGCACGCTCACTCCATGTTTCTCCTATCCTCGCAAACATGGTCTCTCGACGTCTCCCTTGAGAAGTGTCACACTCTCCCTATCATTATACATTACACAGTTTTCGTTATCTCTCACGTCTCTACTGTTCTCTGGTATCACTCGGCACCTAAGCTTTCTTTTTCACCGCCACACACACAGTCTCCACTCGTCTTTCACTCTGTCTTTCTCTCTATGGGATTCTCTCACACACCCTATATGTCTCTACATATGACTCATACCACTAAAATTACTCTTTCTCTCTCTCTCTCTCTCTCTCTCTCTCTCTCTCTCTTGTAGACACAACATTTGTTGCGGTCTCCTTTTCGTCTCCATCCTAGACTTACATTATTCATTTGTTTACCGATCAGACAATCACCCCCCTCTCTCTCACAGACACACACACAACTCCTGCGTCTACTCCCCTTCCCGACTGCCGTCTCTCTCTCTCACACACAAAACTCTCGCTTTCGCACCCCGACTCGTATTTCTCTCACAATCATTTATCGACTAGCCTCTAGATAGGTTTATACAGCCGCACACTCGTGCTTCCACTATCGCATACATGTCTCTCTCCCGCTCCTTGTATCTATGTAGATTTTTCTCCCCTTCTTGAGACACGCCCTCTCGATCATGCACACACACACTATCGCCTCATTTTAAGTTGATGCCTATCGCACACACACTCCTTGTGTCTTTGTCACACATGCAGTCCGTACTCCTCCACTCTTCCTCTCTCTCCCACACACATGGGCTTTTTGCAACAACTAGCAAGATGTCCATGCGTTGCACGGAACATCAAGATGCATTTGTATGAGTAGTTTATCTTGTGGGGGAAAAGGATGAACGAGGGAAGGCCTTATTTGCAAATGTGGAGAGGGGTGTGGGTATCTTTTTGCAAAATTGCCATAGTTTCCTTCCTATCCGTCAGATATAGATCGGACGGCCTATATTGCAGGATGGCAGGCACACGATTATCACCGACAATGCTTTTTATAAGAGTAGGGATAAAAAATAGAGTTGGTGATGATGGTGGGCCTGCCATCCTGCAATGTAGGTCGTCCGATTTATATCTGACGGATAGGAAGGAAAATATGGCAATTTACCCGCACTCCTCACCACATTTATAGATAAGGCATTCCCTCGTTCATCCTTTTCTCCCACAAGATCTTGATGTTCCGTGCAACGCACGGGCATCTTGCTAGTAAGAGTAGAAGTTGGACATATACCACTTCTCGAATCTTGAACCAACAACATTCCTCCCTTATCTCATCAAAACCGCCAAAGGAATATATTTTGAGTGAAACATAACATATTTATAGTGATATTCGTATTTCAAAACTAGAATTTTTTTCTATCAAATCGGTGAATATGTATTAATCTACTTTGATCATGTGGCAACGCATTGGCACATTGCTAGTAGTTATTATAATTTTTTGGACACCAGACAAACGGTGGAGTATGCTACATCTTGAGGTTGCATTGGTTTTCCTTGAAGAGGAAAGGGTGATGCAGCAATAGTAGCATAAGTATTTCCCTCAACTTTTGAGAACCAAGGTATCAATCCAATAGGAGGTTCCTCAAAAGTCCCACGCACCTACACAAACAAACAAGAACTTGCAACCAACGCAATAAAGGGGTTGCCAATCCCTTCATGGCCACTTGTGAAAGTGAGATCTGATAGAGATAATATGATAAGATAAATATATTTTTGGTATTTTATAATATAGATAGGAAAAGTAAAGATGCAAATAATAGTAGATTGAAAGCTTATATGATAAGAGATAGACTCGGGGGGGGCATAGGTTTCACTAGTGGCTTCTCTCAAGATAGCATAAGTATTACGGTGGGTGAACAAATTATTGTCGAGCAATTTATAGAAAAGCGAATAATTATGAGATTATCTAGGAATGATCATGTATATAGGCATCACGTCCGTGACAAGTAGACCGACTCCTACCTGCATCTACTACTATTACTCCACACATCGACCTCTATCCAGCATGCATCTAGAGTATTAAGTTCATAAAGAACAGAGTAACGCATTAAGAAAGATGACATGATGTAGAGGGATAAACTCATGCAATATGATATAAACCCCATCTTTTTATCCTCGATGGCAACAATACAATACATGCCTTGCTGCCCCTGCTGTCACTGGGAAAGGACACCGCAAGATTGAACCCAAATCTAAGCACTTGTCCCATTGCAAGAAAGATCAATCTAGTAGGCCAAACCAAACTGATAATTCGAAGAGACTTGCAAAGATAACTTAATCACACATAAAAGAATTCAGAGGAGATTCAAATATTTCTCATAGATAAACTTAATCATAAACCCACAATTCATCGGATCTCGACAAACACACCGCAAAAAGAGTTACATCAAATAGATCTCCAAGAAGATCAAGAACATTGTATTGAGATTCAAAGAGAGAGAAGAATCCATCTAGCTAATAACTATGGACCCGAAGGTCTGTGGTAAACTACTCACAACTCATCGGAGATGCCTTGGAGATGATGTAGAGGCCCTCCGTGATTGATTTCCCCTCCGACGGAGCGCCGGCGAAGGCTCCAAGATGGGATCTCGCGGATACAGAAGGTTACGATGGTGGAATTAGGTTTTCATGGTCTGTTCTGATGTTTTCGGGGTACATGGGTATATATAGGAGGAAGAAGTAGGTCGGTGGCCACCTGAGGGGCCCACGAGATAGGGGGCGCGCCCAGTAGGGGGGGCGCCCTCCACCCTCGTGGCCGCCTTGATTGTTTCTTGACTTCCACTCCAAGTCCTATGGATCACGTTCGTTCCAAAAATCATGCTCCCAAATGTTTCATTCCGTTTGGACTCCGTTTGATATTCCTTTTCTTTGAAACACTGAAATAGGCAAAAAAAACAGCAATACAGGCTGGTCCTCCGGTTAGTAGGTTAGTCCCAAAAAATGATATCAATGTGTAAAGTAAAGCCCATAAACATCCAAAACGGGTAATATAATAGCATGGAACAATCAAAAATTATAGATACATTGGAGACGTATCAGAGTACATATACGAAGAGAAGAGGCGCATGCATGTATTCGGCCTCTCTTGTCTCGCACACATGAGTGTTAAGTAAAGGAGACGTTAACAAATAAACACTAAAACCCTAGGTGCACTATTTCTGCATTCGCGGGTACCGGGTACGTGGTGGAGCACCTTTGTAGGAATAGTCAGCTCGCGTGATAATTTGATCCGTAGGTGTTGATGGTCAGGACCACAGGTGAACGACTTGGAGCGCGGTGGCTCGCCAGTTGCCATAGATCGAGTAGCCGCATTTAAAATATCATTTTTAGCGGGGTTAAGAGTTCCGATTTTCAATGGCGCGTTATAAGTACTAAGTAGTTTTTAGAACGATTGGTATGGAGCGAAGATGCAATTCATAGTACTACCTACCTCCTTGGTGTATGGTTGTATGGGTTTATGTTGCGAGATGTTGAACCTGGTAGTTCTAGGGCAAATACTATGGTTTAGATTTAGATGCCGGTTTTCAGTAATGAAAATAGGAAGGGGAAACCCTTCTTTGATTAAAAAAACTACTACCTCCATTCTGGTTTACTAGTCCCCATCGTATTTTGGGTCAAAGTTTGTCCATGAATTTTACTTGTAAAATGTGAATGGAAAATGAGATTTTGTTATACCCAAACAAAAATGGACTGGAGGGAGTGATTGCTCTGACACGGACGCGACCTCTCATAGCGCAGGCATTGAACCGGGGCGTCGGCCAGGAGGGCCCCACTCGCTGCATGCCCGGCTGAGCATGCCTCCTCGCCGCGTGCAACCAGCTTAAGACTGCCCCGCCTTCCTTCATTGAATCTCCGCGTGTGCCGGCAACACGTCCTTCCGCGAGCCAACAGGCATTTTAGAACACAAAAAATGACTAAAAGTGCTTGCACTAGTAGCAGGAACTAGTAGAGATTTTTCTTTATTTATAACTCTCCTCACATTTTTTTGGCTTTCAAGTGAATCATGGTTGTGGATATTATGTATGAATGTGCAGATATCTGTGAACATGAGTTTGATGTGTAAGTTGAACTTGGAATGTCGGGCTTGCGCGTGAACTATACCATGTCCAATGCTTCGTCTGTTATTGTTTGGAAAGTAATTGCTGTTATTACATGACCCAAAAAAAATATTTTGTGCCACATCAGTAGATGCACGGACATCACAACAGGCATGATGACTAGATAAACATTTGAACCTAGCTATTATGAAGGAAATTTTGTATTGACAACAGTTTTAGATAGCAGGAGACGCCTAGCCTGCTCTGCCTCTGCTAGCTTATTTCTGGCTTCTTCCATCTCTTCTTTGGCTTGGGTGAAGAGAGCATCTAATTGCTCTTTTCGCTTCTTCAGGAACTCAGCTACATTCTCAAGGGTTGCTGCACACTTTCTTTCAGCCTTTACTAGAGCCACGAGGACACGAACAGCTGACGACTCAACCTGGCTTGTGTGTAATCCAGCATCATCTGGGAATTTGCACCTTGTGTCAAATCCAACATCATTAGGGAACTTGCACCTTGTGTGTAATCCAGCCTCATTTTGGAAACATGATCTCGAGGTTGACCATACTTCCCTCCTCGCAGGAACTGCATCCTGACATGAAGTTACTTCTTTTTTAGATCAATACTCAGAGCAACCCAGATCCATTTAGTAGAAGCCAGATAAACAAAACTCGGAGAAGTGAATTCAAAAGGAAAAATATATATATAAACAGACTACAAGGTGAGAAACCCACTTCCTACATCAAGCTAAAAATAAAAGCATTAGGACGATTAAGACTCTTCTTATTACACATCGAAGAACATCAGGCTTAAGAGAAACAGAAACTACAACATATACACATCGAAGAACACAAGGCTAAACGAAAGTAATTGAAAGGGTGTTACTTACCAAAGCTCGTTTTATAGGTTCATGCAGCTCCTCTTTAACTTGCCACGCTCCTTGAAGATGTCCGCAATATCCCGTGTTTGGTCTTCATTGCTCCTCTGCATGTTCGCACTCGTGGTTTTAAAATCTCAACATGGCAATAAAAATATACTACTAGTAATACTCGCGCATCTTGTGGGAAACATTAAAGCACTCGTCTACCATGATAGAGCATCTCCAACAGAATCGCAACGCGCGGCGCTTTAAAAAAGCGTTTACAGTGCTGAGATCGAGAAGTAGAGATAGAGAGTAGAGAGTAGAGACTAGAGAGTAGAGGATAGTTCTTAGCATAGATAGATAAAAAAGATAATTCAACTACTCCTCGTAGTCTGACTCCTCCTCGGTGATGTCCTCCTCCGACGTCTGACTGTAGGCGTGAAGATACTGATCATCGTCGGATTCCCAGGGTGACGCTGCTCCTAGCCTCATGTTGAATTGAGCGTCCGCTTTTCGCCTACGCTTGTCCTCGCGATAGGCGGCTCGCTCCGCCCTCCTCTTATCCCTCTCCGCCCTCCTTTGTGCGTAGAACTTGCGCTCGTTGATTTTTTCAGCACAACAAGGTTAGCTGTTAGAGTAGTACTACCTCCCTTCTAGTTTAAAGGGCTCGATTCAAAAATTTCACCTACTCTTAGCAAGATAGTAGAGGCGGTGGAATAGTTTTTGAAGTCTGCAGAAGTACTCAACTAATGATGTCGTTCTTCACAAAAAAATGTGTTTACCAATGCATGCATGAACACTAGTTACTCTAACCCCCCCTCTCTTCTTTAATTCTTTGCCACATCGGCATGTTTGCTATTCCCGTGTGCATGATACCAGCTAAGATACCACGATTATGGCCAGCCTTAATCATCGCATGCAATAATTTAGTGCACCTTGAAATATGAACATGTCTGGGGCGTGTATGTTTTTAATGACTTGAGACTATACCTAGCCCGGCATGCAAGATGACTTATTATGCATCGTTCCCCATACCTGCAGGAAGCCCGTTCGTCTCCAAATCTTTTCCTCTCCATGTGTGGAAACAATATGCCTGCTAGACTCTCCTTCTCCCTTCGGCGGTCCCACCACTCCACCCCGTGTGAAAAAATCTGCATGCATGACTCTCCTCTCCCCCACGCTCATCCAATCCATTGGGGCCAGCAATATTTCCACCCCTTCTCTCCCCCGTAATTTACTCCAACAAATATGCCCATGTAGCTGTTACATTAATCACGCAATATATCTTCCGGGACGCTGCTTCAGTTACTTAACTACAGGTGCATTGGGTCACTGACATATGGGCCCAACAAGGGTCTGGCCCACATGTAAGTGACGCAACTGGACCTGTAGTTAAGTCAGTGCAACTCAGTCCATATCTTACGTAGGTGTGCCATTGCTCGCTATAAATACTGCGCCTCCCATGGCATTCGGAAGAACACTCACATTCATCGCTATCTCCTCCCCCTCCCTCTCACGTCAACCACCATGGCATCGCCCCTCCCAAGCCCTAAGCGCCCCTCACTGCACCGCCTGGACGGTCACACATTGCTGTTCGGTTCCTCGCCGCCACTAGTCGAGGAGGACGCGTCGGCATTCCACTCCTCGCCGCGACGCGTCGAGGTGGACGCGTTGGCGTTCCCAATCTCGCCAGCACGCACGTCGAAGGAC